>NC_057798.1:359560849-359659135 GCF_018294505.1 Triticum aestivum | reverse complement strand
AGAGATAGACTTGTGAATAAATATTTAAAAGGAAAGAGAAGGTGCAGATTTGCTCTCTTGGAAATTCGGAAATAAAAGGGTGAGTTTTTTTTTTGCTCAGTTTAAAAGAAGAAACAAGAAAAGGAAGTTACATCCGGATTGGGTTTTTTTTTCGGAGAGAGAAGGCATTTCCTAAGAGAAAAAGAGAGAGTTCAAAAAAAAAATACGGAGAACAAAAAGGGAAGAGATAAGTTGGCTGGGTGCAGCACGTGAGGAAAAAAAGTTTGAGGTTAAAAAACAGTTGAGAGAGCAGCTACACCGAATATTTGGAGATATCATACGTGCTAATAGTTCTAGTTTGACGAGTTAATTTGGTACGGTTGGCTGAAGAAAAAAAAGGAGGGATTATCTGGTGGTAGAAGAGATATACAAGTGCTTGTACTTTCTGATTGCTGCGTCGGTCAAAATTTTTGCTGCATCTTGCGTTTGCACGTGAATTTCACTTGTGTCTTAGGCTCGCGTCTCTAGCACAGTCTAGCCTAGGACCAGCACTCGACCACTTTGAACGTTCTTTCAGCTTGCACTAATTAACGTGGTTGTAGCATTTTTTTCCACATATATAAAGCCAACCCAGCTCCACATATTTCTACACCGTCTATCCATGCGTTCACCTGGCAATCGCTTTAGCCAACTTTTGGAGTTACTTGACACCGCTGGTTGCCGATCACCGCCTGCTGCATGGTAAGACATTGTAAGACATTGATATTTGCTTTACTGTGAGCGTTTTACTACCACATCCTAGTAGTTATAGGAACATTATTTTTGGATTTTATTTCTTGTTTCTACTAATCATGACAGGATCTAGAGTCAATCCATGGGCTTTGTCGATCGCGGGAGACGTGCCACCACCTATGCAAATTCCACAACGATCACGAGAGGTGCATAAACATCCAAATGCACATGATCAGGTTAATGTTTCTATACCATCATTTAATGGCCGTTTTAGACCTGCTTTATATATTGAATGGGAGTTCGACATAAATATTATATTTGCTTCCCATAATTTTGATGAATGTAAAAAAGTTAAGGTTGCGGTTGGTTCTTTCACTGGTTATGCTTTAGTTTGGTGGAGTGAATATTGTCGGTTACACCCTGATTATATACCTATTACTTGGGATGTTTTGAAACTTGCCATGCGACATACATTCGTCCCCGCTTATTATACTCGTGACATGATTAAAAAGTTGCAACATTTAAAACAAGGTAGTGACACTGTAATGAAATATTATGATACTTTACAAACTACCTTGTTGCATTCCTCTTTAGAAGAAAGTGAAGAAGATTTTATGGATAGATTTTGGGGAGGATTAAACCGTGACATTCAGGAGATACTAATTCATGAAACATGTTATCCTATGGACCGTTTGTTTCGTCTTGCTTGCAAAGCTGAACAGGAGATAACAAGACGTGTTGCCCACAAGATAAACAAGCGGAAGGTGCAAATCCCACGAGTTGCGACGGTTGTTCCTTCCACCACTGCGTCTCCTATGGCAACAACATCCATTGTTGAGAGCACTACATCACCTCCACCATGTGACGTGTCGCCACCTAGAGTGCCTACATCATCTTTGTTGATCATCAGAGGTAATGACAAAGGTACCGATCTTCCACCTCCACATGAGTATGATGAATTCCTTGTCAATTTAAATGAACCATGCGATGAGCTACCCACTACTTTGATCACACCAGCTATGTTAGAGGACTATGTTCATGATTTGACTTTGCCATGTGATCAAACAATTTTGAGTGAACCCATTGAATTAACTATTGATGCAAAAGAACCATGTGAATCAGTGAAAAGATCAGATTTGGATCAAATACGTTTGAAAATAGTTGTGCCAATGTTTAATCATTTTGATATGACCTCTAATCTTGGTGATGGTTCATCATGGTTGGGATGGTTTAATGATGAGCATTGCCAATCTTTTATTATGAATAAGAGCTTCACTTATATGTGCAAACTGAGTTGCAATATTTTCATGCCTTTGACTTCTTGTGATAATATATTGGCTTTATTTTTCACGACTTTTGAAGGGTGCTCTTGTATAACTGTGTCACATGTGCCACAACTAAGATCAGTTAAAATGCATGACATATACATATACAACGTGTACACCTTGTCTCTATTGTTAGCCATATTTCAGATTAAGCAACGCCCAGGACGGCTTTGTTTTCAAGAAGGGGAGGATGATGAGGACATGGCTACCATAGTTACACCCATATCCCCTGTTGTTTTACCTCTTGGAATAGTTGCTAGAGCTCAGATACGCCAATTAAATTATCAGGTACTTTCGTTTCTTGGTAATGTTTCTAGTGTTCATGAGAATATGATGCTGCCTAACTTAGATACATTTGTGTTGCTTGCAATTGAAGGGCCTAGCACGGACAAGAAGGATGAACATTGGAGCATGGTCAAGCACGAAGATGAAGGTGCGTGCAAAGAGAACAAGAACGGAGGTTCAAGTGGAGATTTCCGGACTTTGAAGCCACCATGATGACATACAAGAAGATGGACGAAATATACAAGATGGCCTTTCATAAATTTCCTCCGTAGCTTATTATTGGTGTTGCGCCACCTTATTTTGGGCCAGGCCCATGTAATCTATTTTTAGAGTCCATATTATAGGGGAAAGGACTTAGGAGGTGTTTTAGTCCCACCTTGCCAAGGGTGGACAAAATCCCCTCTCTTTTCCCTATATATATAGCCCTTAAGGCTTCGTTTAGACTTGGGATTTGTTTAGTTAAAAGTTAGCCATTGCAACTTCGTGTACTTCGTTTGTGTCCAACGACCAG
Organism: Triticum aestivum; assembly: GCF_018294505.1. Classification (NCBI taxonomy): domain Eukaryota; kingdom Viridiplantae; phylum Streptophyta; class Magnoliopsida; order Poales; family Poaceae; genus Triticum; species Triticum aestivum. The sequence continues at coordinate 359,656,303 of NC_057798.1, read as the reverse complement.
ACCAAGACCGCTTACGGATCCCCACCATTATCAATACCTCATATATATTTGCAATATTCAGATTGCTTTATCATATTCTTGCTCGTTCTTCGATTGCTTGCAGGAATAGACCTTCGTGGTCAGGCTGACCGTGCTTCCGGCATCGTCAGTAACCTTAGGAGATTGGTTTAGCGATTGCTAAGGCGCAACGTCGTGCACGTTTGTAGTCGGATCGTCAAAGTCGTCTCCACCAAATCGATAGTTATCATCTCATCGAAAGATCGGGACACCCTCGCCTCTATCATTCTACCCTTTCTTCCTCCACAACGTCTATTCGGGGCTGGTGCCCCCATTCTCCCGCTTCATCTACGTCGTTCTACATCATTACGGCCTCCATGCGCTCCACATTCACCCCAATTCCATTCTCCTCCTATCCATCTTCGCCTTCTACTGCGAGGCGTTCGTGGGGATGATGCCCTCCGTCGCCATGCTCTGCATGACTGGCGACCGACCTGCTGGGTGCATCGGCTTCGTTGCGGCTTGGGGCGGCTACACGATCTCCCGCGCCGAGAAGAAGGTGGAGGATGCCCTCAAGAGGTTGGTCCTAATGGACGTGAAGTGGTCATGGGACCTGTTCGAGCTGCCAACCGAGCTCCCCTCCTCCAAGAAGGGGTGGCTTTCTGAGAAGAACACCGCCCCTTCCCTGAAACCGTTGATGAGGAAGATGGAGGAAGACCTAACGAATGAGAAGTTGACGGGGCCATGATCGTTAAGGAGTTCCTGATGCATCGCCTAGCGCTGCTCCAGGATCGCTCCCGCCCCTTGGAAGCTTGGGGGCGCCGATGACAAGATCTTCCTACGCCAGGACGGCCTTCCTGAGGAGGAGCTGAGCAAGGTGTGGCTTTACTTGACTGGAAAGGATTCGAGCGGTCCTCCAGAGTAATGGTTCCCGCTGTACTGTCGAGTCAATGGGGAGGAGATTGTCGCTGCCATGCCAGTCTTCGACGAGTTCAGGCCCGTGCTGACTGGGCCTCCCCCACCGCCTGCCTCCTTGGTGAACCTGTCCTCTGGTGACCATTCTTCCGAGGCCACCAAGGAGGAGGGCATGGGGGAATCTTCTGCCCCGAGGCAGAGGGAGCTGCTCCGCAACTTCCCTGATGATGATGACGATGACGCGCCTCTGGTGGTGGAGCTGGCTTCCACCCCGGGGTCACGACGAGATTCGAGGCGGCCTCCTCGAAGCAGCCCAAGCGATCGGCCATGAAGAAGGGCAGGACTGCGCTGATCCCCGCGGGCAATGTTCCGCCTTTGCCAGTAGTGTCCCGTGTGGTGCCGACCGCGTACTCTCCTGCTCCCAAGAGTACAGCTCCTACTGCCCCAGCGAAGCCCTCGTTGTTGGGTCTGAAGAGGAACTACGTCTTCTCCGACCAGTGAGTGCTTTCCCTTAATCTTGGTATTGATTCATGATGCGATGCTTAGCTTCTTCGTCTTTTGTTAGGCAACGGTCATCGAAGAAGAAGGAGGATGATGGGGTTGTCATGGTCGAGCGCGTCGAGGTAGCCGCCGCAACCCTGGCGAAGGAGAGCACTGCGGCCCCTACAGCTCTGGCGGTGATGTCGTCTTCTCAGGGCGCCGAAGCTCACCCTCAGGAGGTGCCGGCATTCTCAGCGGGGCTGACCCCGTCAGCGCCCATCCTTACTGTGGCTGCTGAGGTCGCCCGGCCTCCAGAGCCCCTAGTTCTTCCTGTTGCTGTGGTTTTCTCCTGCCTTGGCGCCGAGGACGTCTTCTCTTTAGCCCGGCGCATAGCTGGGCCACGGTGCTCTTGCCACCTCAGAGCTCTGGAGGAGGCGCGAGCAGCGCTGAACCTCCTCCAAGGTGATCTTCAGGGCCCGGACCAGCGTGCAGCGTTGGGGCACCTATGGCTAATCTCTGGATGGCTCCAGGACAACGCGTTTGTCTGAGCGGCCTGGAGCACTATGGAGGAGGCCCAAAAGGTGTCCTGGGTGGCTGCTGTCGAGCGCGACCTGGCGGAAAGGATGCCACGAGAGCCGAGGATTGGTCCCGCACGGTGGAGGCTGAGCTAAAGGTTCTTCGGGATTAATAGGCCGCCCACGCCTGCCAGCTCCAGGAGCGAGAGGAGAAGGTGAAGGCCCAGACGACTGTCGTTGCCGATTGAGATGCTGAGCTAAAGAAGGCAGCCCTGGAACAGGCTCCAGAGCATGGCCGCCTGACGAAGTTGAAGGAGGAGGTGGAGGCAGCCTAGGCGTCCCATGCCAAGGCCAAATAAGCGGCCATCATGGAACGTAGCACCCTCACCTCCCTCGAGGCGAGGCTCCACAAGGCTCAACGGTCACTCTTTGGGGACGATCCGTCCAAGAAAGCGGCGGTGGTGGCCCCAAGGGAGAGCCCTGCCGCCCTGCTCCCTAAGGTTGTGGCAGTGCTCGACGGTTTGGCTCTTTGGAGGCAGGTGAGGCTCGCTTGCTTTATTCCTCGGCCCTTACGTGTGTCTTCAGCCATCTCTATCTCCGGGATGCCAGCTTCGACTTATCCACCTTCCTCGAGCCCGTGGACTCTGACTTCCGCAGTGCTGCTGCCACCGCTGTGAAGAGCTCCATCGATGCCCTACTGAGAAATTTCCTTGTCGTTGGTCCTCCGGCTAGGGCCGATGGGATGGGCGACGCGGCTGGCGATGAGGCTCCGCTGGTGGGTGATGGCGGTACCCAGGGCTGAAGAGGTGGCTTGGTGATGCTACTCCTTCCTGTTCTTCCTGCATCATGTAGCATGCCTCGTGGAGGCGTCCATGCAAAGATGTTGGCTTTTACATTGTTGTTACTAGATCCTATTCTTGCCCACAATTCAAATGTTATTTTCATCTGTGGGGTAATGGGGGTCCGAATTGGTATTGTGAGTTTAAAATTTGGAAGAAAGAATGTGATGCTGAATGGGTTCTAGTTAGCCCCTCCAAGCGAAGGGCAGCCTTGGGACTTCTTGCAATGCATAAGCCTCCTGCAAAATCAGCTTTTAAGTCTCGATCTGTTGTTCAGAAGAACTTATCTTTTGCTACGTTTCAAAATTATGACGTGTGCAAAGGGTATAGATATCATGCATCTGCCGATTGCATTGCTGCCACTGAGAGTGCTGGTTATGAGATTCCTGATAGGGAGCATGTGGTTACTCATCCGCCACCACCGGTTGATGTTAATTGGACCTTAGCTTCGCCACCTATCGTTTTTGGCACGGTGAGCTCGTCGGTGATGCAACAGTGTTCTATTGCGGAGGGTTCTGCCTCGGAAATTGCACTGACCAGTTCGGGTGGGATTCCAGGCTCTTCGAACTAGTCTAGTTTGGGCCCATCTTCGCCCGGCCTAGTTGTGCCTAGTTCATCTCAAGCAGAGGCCTCTTTTGAGCAAATGATCAATGACAAGGTCGATGAAATCGTTACATGGCAGCTATGTTTCAAGCAAGGACATTTTTCTTCTACGTGCATGTCAACTTTAAAGTGCTGGGGTTGTTCTCGGGTCGGTCATTCGCGATGGGATTGCGCCCGTTATGCTAAGTGTTTGGGTTAGGTTTGGAAACCCAAACCCGCTGACGTTCCAGTTTTCGAGGTTCAAGCTACAGGAGCCGGGAATATCTCTCTGACAGGATATCTACCGAACTTGGACTCCTCTGCTTTCATTGCACCGTCCTCTTCGCCCAATTCCATCCACCTTGGCCCCTCGACTCCTCCGGGCTCTCCTCCGGCGACACCACCTCCGCCACCAAAGCCACCATTGCCTCTGCCTGCCATGGCCAACTTTCCTCTGGACCCAATGCAGTTTGTTCCTGCTGGCCACCATATCATTGATGCTGGAGATGCACGGTGGTCGCGCTCATATGTGACACCGCACATTCCCATTGTGCGCTGCCACGAGGATTTCATGCTTGCTGAAGTGATTCCACTGCCGGAGGCCAATGAGATTGGACCTGCTCGCGAGGAAGTGGCTGACTGGTTGGATGCCCATGGCTACCAATTTGGTCTGTGCAACCTTGGATCAATGTTGTAGGTTTGTTCAGAGTTAGAGATCCGGCGGTGCGTTTTTCTCTTCTCAAGTTACCTCCTCAGCACCTGGAAAACGATCATTTTGTTTGCTTTATGAAGCATGATGAGGGAGAGGGTTTTCGAGGAGCTCAGGGTTTTCGTCAGGGATTGATTATGATGCTGGGCATCCCTTTAGATCTGCGCAATACAGATAATATCAGTGCTGCAGTAAACACCTTTGGCAAGTTTCATCATTGGAATAGTCAGAATCCTTACTTAGTCAGAACCCTTGTTTCTGCCTCTTTTCCTGAAGATGCTCTTGTTCCACGGGATGTGGTTTTTAATGACTATGCTGCTTGGGGTGGGGCACGTGTGTCATGGACTGCTCCTATTACATCCTTGGCGCCAACTTTGCAGAACAGATGCCGCATGATGAAGATTGGATGCCTATTAATGGAAACCCACATCCTCTGCCTGGGGTGCCCTTTCTTGAGCTTCCTCCTTTCATATTGCCTCCATACCCTGCTATGGGTTGGAATGATGTGCCACCTCCTCCTCCTGAGCACCCAGACATGGGGGATAACAACTGGGGTAATGCAGTTTGGTGTGAGGATGAGGAGGTTGCTCAAGATAATGTGGAAGTTGAGCAGCAGTCCATGGTTTTGGATCTTTCTCATGATCTCTCTGTCTCTGTGGAGCAAAATATTCAGCCAAATTTTGTGTTCGTTTTTGATGTGGAGCAAAATGCTGAACCTGCAGCTGGGCAGGAGCAGCCTGTGGTGGAGGAGCCTGTGTATAACCCTGAGGACTGGGCCATGGTGGTCTACAACCCTCCTGGTGCTGGTCATTTTCTTGATGAACCTATTACTGTTGAGGAGCTTTTATTTGCCAACACTACTGCTAACAAAGTCTTTTTTGGGCCTGAGTTGCCACCAGAGATGGCTTTGAGGAGAAACTTTGAGATCATACTGCAGTCTGACTTCAAATTTCAGCTCACCAAACCTGTTGAGGTGCTGCCTGTCATGTCCACCATGCTTTCCAAGAGAAGTTGGGATCTGGCTTTTGAGGTCACAAGGTTGACATATGAAACAACTGTGCAGGAGCATAGGCCTGTGGCAAGGGCACTTTTCCCTTCTTTGGAATCTTCTGACAGAGAGGAAATTTAGTCTGAGAATATTCCCCCTCCTCTAGTGTCTGTTGATATTTCTGAACAGGAACGAAGGAAGATCAGAAGGCCAAGGAAGACTTTGGCACCAACTCCAATTGTGGAGACTTCTATCAGGAGGTTCACTAGGGGGTCTCTACAGAGAGATGGTTTCAAGCCAGTTTTCCAGGAGCTACCTATGCAGTCCAAGAGGAGGAAGCTAAGGTCCAAGCCATTCTCTGCCACAGTGTCTGATAACCTGCAGGATGAGCAAATTGATGATCTTCCACCTCCAACTCCTATCAACAAGCTACAGCAGATTGGCAATGTGATAGAGGCGAGGGTGTCCCGATCTTTCGATGAGATGATAACTATCGATTTGGTGGAGACGACTTTGACGGTCCGACTACAAACGTGCACGACGTTGCGCCTTAGCAATCGCTAAACCAACTCCGAGAGGTTATTGACCACGCTGGAGCATGATCAACCTCACCACGAAGGTCTATTCCTGCAAGCAATCGAAGAACGAGCAAGAATATGATAAAGCAATCTGAATATTGCAAATATATATGAAGTATTGATAATGGTGGGGATCCGGAAGCGGTCTTGGTCTGGTCGTTGGACACAAACGAAGTACACGAAGTTGCAATGGCTAACTTTTAACTAAACAAATCCCAAGGAAAAGCTACTAGATGGATCTACTTATATAGGAGCAAGGGGTGGCGGCCAAGGAGGTGGGAGGACGTCCCAAGGCAGCCTAAAACTAAATCTAGGTCGTACAAGGCCAATGGGCCCAAGTGGAGGTGATGTAACACCTTTGGACTTGTAGTTTGACTCGGATTCTGCTGCAGCATCAGATTGTTTCGTCCACAACTCAACGCTCCGGACGAATTTGAAGGTGATTCCAATTGGGTTGGAAAGTGCACGAAATCTAGTTTCCAACAAAAAAAGAATCACCCAATTCGGAGTCCGTATGAAAAACTTGTGTCTGCTTTGAGTCAAGTGTGTCTGTGCAGTCCGAATCTGAATCCAGAACGTGAGAGACTTGGACTCTATCTTCTCTTGGGCCAAAAGTGACGTGAGAGAACTTTTTGGACAGCAAATAATCATCTCTTTCTTCCTTATCTTCATATGTGGATTGTACAAATGTCCCATACACCTGCAATTAGACAAAACACAAAAGTGTGTGAAGTATTTTTGTTCTGGATAACATAAATAGATTATTGAATAGTTTGCACTAGAAATCACCTGACAAATATGCATATATGCAATATTTTTGGTCATATCCAAGGTAGTCATGTCCTCATCATCCTCCCCTTCTTGAAAATAAAGCCGTCCTCGGCGTTGCTTAATCTGAAATGTGGCTAACAAAAGAGACATGGTGTACATGTTGTATATGTATATGTCATCCATTTTTACTTCCCTTGATTTTTGCATATATGACACATGAATAGATGAGTAACTTGCATAGTTCATAAAATCTAAAGCCAAAAAATTATCACAAGAAGTAGAAGGCATGAAAATATTGCAACTCAGTTTGCACATATAAGTGAAGCTCTTATTCATTTCAAAAGATTGACAATGTTCATCATTAAACCATCCCAACATTGGTGAATAAACCTTACTTGCATCAAATTTACATGCTACAACATGCTTAAATAAGCAAACATGCAATAAGTCATTCAACACAGAATCATCACCAAGATTAGAGGTCATATCAAAATGATTAAACATTGGTTCTTTTGCATCAATAGTTAATTCAATGGGTGCACTCAAAATTGTTGGTATTTCAGTTGTTTGATCACATGGCAAAGTCAAATTATCAACGTAGTCCTCTAAAATAGGTGGTGTGATCAAAGTAGTGTGTTGCTCATCAGATGGTGCATTCAAATTGACAAGGCATTCATCATTCTCATGTAGAGATGGAAGATCAGTACCTTTGTCATTACCTCTTATGATCAACTCAGATGATGTGGCCACTCTCGGGGGCGATGTGTCACATGGTGGAGGTGATGTAGTCCTGACAACAACGGATGTGGTTGTCATAGTATGCCTAGTAGTTGAAGGAACAATCATATCAACTCTTGGAATGTGCACCGTGCGCTTGTTCTCCTCGTGGCCAACACGTCGTTTTATTTCCTATTCAGCTTTGCAAGCAAGATGAAACTAATGGTCCATAGGATAACACTCTTCATGAATTAGTATCTCTTGAATATCACGGTTTAATCCTCCCCAAAATCTATCCATAAAATCATCTTCACTTTCTTCTAAAGAGAAATGCAACAAGGTAGTTTGTAAATCATCATAATATTTTGTTACAGTTTCACTACCTTGTTTTAAGTGTTGCAACTTCTTAATCATGTCACGAGTATAATAAGCAGGGACGAAAGTATGTCGCATGGCAAGTTTCAAATCATCCCAAGTAGTAGGTATATAATGAGGGTGTAACCGACAATATTCACTCCACCAAACCAAAGCATAACCAGTGAAAGAACCAACTGCAACCTTAACCTTTTTATGTTCATCGAAATTATGGGAAGCAAATATGTTTTTTATGTCGAACTCCCATTCAATATATAAAGCAGGTTTAAAACGGCCATTAAATGGTGGTATAGATACATTAACCTGATCATGTGCATTTGAATGTTTGTGCACCTCTCGTGATGGTTGTGGTATTTGCAAAGGTGGTGGCACGTCTCCTGCGATCGACAAAGCCCATGAATTGACTCTGGATCCTGTCATGATTAGTAGAACAAGAAACAAAACCCAAAAATAATGTTCCTATAACTACTAGGATGTGGTGGTAAAACGCTCACAGTAAAGCAAATATCAATGTCTTACAAGTTCTTACCATGCAGCAGGCGGTGATCGGCAACCAGCGGTGTCAAGTAACTCCGAATATTGAGTAAAGCGATTGCCAGGGGAGCGTACGTATACACGGTGTAGAAATATGTGGAGCTGGGTTGGCTATATATGGTAGCAAAAGATTAGCAATAATCAATTCAAAGATGCAATGTTGAATAAACGCTCAACGACGGTACTGTGCTGGTCCTAGGCTAGACCGGACTAGAGACGCGAGCCTAGAACACTAATGAGGTCACGGCGTAGCACAACTAGCATCAATGAAGGATACTAAGTAGCTCTTGACAGCAAGATATAAGTGAAGATCACAACGGCAGTGAAGATAATGATGAAAAACAACTGCCAAGTAGGATATACAACAACTCTCTCTCCAACTTTCCTCTTGAAAAGTTTGAGACAATTTTCTGATAAATTCTTTCAAAGAATGCTACTAACTCAAGCTTTCCAATGCAAAAAGAATCACTCAATTCCGAATTGATATGAGGAGTCAAAGAATTCTAAAATTGGCCTGAAAAATTGGAACAAGTTGTGTTCACGAACTTCGGAGGGCAAAAAGACCTATTTAGAAGCCGATTTTGAGGTGTCAAATATTGAACTAGCTTCTGCAACTATTTAGATGCGGCTCGTCGCTATCTTCAATTTGAGTACTCACGGAGCCAAAACTGACTTCGTATGAGGAAGATACACCTGTTTTACTGAACAGTGCACAAAACAGATTCCAATCCGAATTCAGGTACGAGATTGATTCTAGATAGAGCCAATTTTTTTTTCTTCTCTCTTTTTTTTTCTCACGCCTTTTTTTTCTTTTTCTTCTCCCTCTTTTTCTTTTTTTTCTTTCCTTTTTTGATAGCGGCAAAGGTGTCCCGTCTTTCGATGAGATGGTGGATTTCGCTTTGGTGGAAGTCGACTTTGACGATCCGACTACGAACGTGCGAGGACGTCGCGCCTTAGCAATCGCTAAACCAACTCCGAGAGGTTATTGACCACGCCGGAGCACGATCAACCTGACCACGAGGGTCTGTTTCCTGCGAGCAAACGAAGAACAAGCAAGAAACTAAGATTGCAATCTGGATATTGCGAATATAAGATGAAAGCTTTATTGATCAAGGTGGGGTTCTGTGACGCCTTTGTCTGGTCGTTGAACACAAACGAAGTACGCGAAGTTGCAGCTATGGCGAACTTTTAATCTAAACAAAACCCCAGGAAAAGCTACTAGATGGATCTACTTATATAGGAGCAAGGGGTGGCGGCCAAGGAGGTGGGAGGACGTCCCAAGGCAGCCTAAAACTAAATCTAGGTCGTACAAGGCCAATGGGCCCAAGTGGAGGTGATGTAACACCTTTGGACTTGTAGTTTGACTCGGATTCTGCTGCAGCATCAGATTGTTTCGTCCACAACTCAACGCTCCGGACGAATTTGAAGGTGATTCCAATTGGGTTGGAAAGTGCACGAAATCTAGTTTCCAAAAAAAAAAGAATCACCCAATTCGGAGTCCGTATGAAAAACTTGTGTGCGTTTTGAGTCAGGTATGTCTGTGCAGTCCGAATCTGAATCCAGAACGTGAGAGACTTGGACTCTATCTTCTCTTGGGCCAAAAGTGACGTGAGAGAACTTTTTGGACAGCAAATAAACATCTCTTTCTTCCTTATCTTCATATGTGGATTGTACAAATGTCCCATACACCTGCAATTAGACAAAACACAAAAGTGTGTGAAGTATTTTTATTCTGGATAACACAAATAGATTATTGAATAGTTTGCACTAGAAATCACCTGACAAATATGCATATATGCAATCTTTTTGGTCATATCCAAGGTAGTCATGTCCTCATCATCCTCCCCTTCTTGAAAATAAAGTCGTCCTCGGCGTTGCTTAATCAGAAATGTGGCTAACAAAAGAGACAAGGTGTACATGTTGTATATGTATATGTCATCCATTTTTAATTCCCTTGATTTTTGCATATATGACACATGAATAGATGAGTAACTTGCATAGTTCATAAAATCTAAAGCCAAAAAATTAGCACAAGAAGTAGAAGGCATGAAAATATTGCAACTCAGTTTGCACATATAAGTGAAGCTCTTATTCATTTCAAAAGATTGACAATGTTCATCATTAAACCATCCCAACATTGGTGAATAAACCTTACTTGCATCAAATTTACATGCTACAACATGCTTAAGTAAGCAAACATGCAATAAGTCATTCAACACAGAATCATCACCAAGATTAGAGGTCATATCAAAATGATTAAACATTGGTTCTTTTGCATCAATAGTTAATTCAATGGGTGCACTCAAAATTGTTGGTATTTCAGTTGTTTGATCACATGGCAAAGTCAAATTATCAACGTAGTCCTCTAAAATAGGTGGTGTGATCAAAGTAGAGGGTAGCTCATCAGATGGTGCATTCAAATTGACAAGGCATTCATCATTCTCATGTAGAGATGGAAGATCAGTACCTTTGTCATTACCTCTTATGATCAACTCAGATGATGTAGCCACTCTCGGGGGCGATGTGTCACATGGTGGAGGTGATGTAGTCCTGACAACAACGGTTGTGGTTGTCATAGTATGCCTAGTAGTTGAAGGAACAATCATATCAACTCTTGGAATGTGCACCGTGCGCTTGTTCTCCTCGTGGCCAACACGTCGTTTTATTTCCTGTTCAGCTTTGCAAGCAAGATGAAACAAATGGTCCATAGGATAACACTCTTCATGAATTAGTATCTCTTGAATATCACGGTTTAATCCTCCCCAAAATCTATCCATAAAATCATCTTCACTTTCTTCTAAAGAGGAATGCAACAAGGTAGTTTGTAAATCATCATAATATTTTGTTACAGTTTCACTACCTTGTTATAAGTGTTGCAACTTCTTAATCATGTCACGAGTATAATAAGCAGGGACGAAAGTATGTCGCATGGCAAGTTTCAAATCATCCCAAGTAGTAGGTATATAATCAGGGTGTAACCGACAATATTCACTCCACCAAACCAAAGCATAACCAGTGAAAGAACCAACCGCAACCTTAACCTTTTTATGTTCATTGAAATTATGGGAAGCAAATATATTTTTTATGTCGAACTCCCATTCAATATATAAAGCAGGTTTAAAACGGCCATTAAATGGTGGTATAGATACATTAACCTGATCATGTGCATTTGGATGTTTGTGCACCTCTCGTGACGGTTGTGGTATTTGCAAAGGTGGTGGCACGTCTCCCGCGATCGACAAAGCCCATGAATTGACTCTGGATCCTGTCATGATTAGTAGAAAAAGAAACAAAACCCAAAAATAATGTTCCTATAACTACTAGGATGTGGTGGTAAAACGCTCACAGTAAAGCAAATATCAATGTCTTACAAGTTCTTACCATGCAGCAGGCGGTGATCGGCAACCAGCGGTGTCAAGTAACTCCGAATATTGAGTAAAGCGATTGCCAGGGGAGCGTACATATACACGGTGTAGAAATATGTGGAGCTGGGTTGGCTATATATGGTAGCAAAAGATTAGCAATAATCAATTCAAAGATGCAATGTTGAATAAACGCTCAACGATGGTACTGTGCTGGTCCTAGGCTAGACCGGACTAGAGACGCGAGCCTAGAACACTAATGAGGTCACGGCGTAGCACAACTAGCATCAATGAAGGATACTAAGTAGCTCTTGACAGCAAGATATAAGTGAAGATCACAACAGCAGTGAAGATAATGAGGTGAAACAACAGCCAAGCAGGATATATCAACAACTTTGTCTCCAACTTTCCTCTGAAAAAGTTTGTGCCGATTTTTTTGTTTTTTTTTCTTCTCTCTTTTTTTTTCCTCACACTTTTTTTTCTTTCTCTCCTTTTTTTTTCTCTGACTTTTTTTTTCCTTTTTCTCTCTCTTTTTTTTCTCTCTTTTTTTCTCCCTCTTTCCAAAACAAACTAGATAAGATGCAGATTGGATCAAGTGAAGATGTGAACGATCTCAACTATTATTATGACAATGAATGGTGGGTAGCACGTGGTGGAAATTGATGGATGGGTGGTGGACAGCGGAAGAGATAATGATGCAGCTGTGGCGTGACTAATGTGAACAGAACTCGAAACTCTAAACGAACTAGACACTAAGACCAGCAACTCGACACGATGATGCAATCGATAATTCAACTATGCAATCAATGAAAAGAAAATTGCAAAGGCTCAGACTGGCTTGGACCAAGGATGAATAGATCTAACTCTTTTTTGTGGCTTTTTCTTGGACAATAGGTAAGAAAGTAAATCTAATCTAGGAAAACTGGAAATTCTCACCGAGCAACCTGAAAACCGATACCACTTGATAGAGGCGAGGGTGTCCCGATCTTTCGATGAGATGATAACTATCGATTTGGTGGAGACGACTTTGATGGTCCGACTACAAACGTGCACGACGTTGCGCCTTAGCAATCGCTAAACCAACTCCGAGAGGTTATTGACCACGCTGGAGCATGATCAACCTGACCACGAAGGTCTATTCCTGCAAGCAATCGAAGAACGAGCAAGAATATGATAAAGCAATCTGAATATTGCAAATATATATGAAGTATTGATAATGGTGGGGATCCGGAAGCGGTCTTGGTCTGGTCGTTGGACACAAACGAAGTACATGAAGTTGCAATGGCTAACTTTTAACTAAACAAATCCCAAGGAAAAGCTACTAGATGGATCTACTTATATAGGAGCAAGGGGTGGCGGCCAAGGAGGTGGGAGGACGTCCCAAGGCAGCCTAAAACTAAATCTAGGTCGTACAAAGCCAATGGGCCCAAGTGGAGGTGATGTAACACCTTTGGACTTGTAGTTTGACTCGGATTCTGCTGCAGCATCAGATTGTTTCGTCCACAACTCAACGCTCCGGACGAATTTGAAGGTGATTCCAATTGGGTTGGAAAGTGCACGAAATCTAGTTTCCAAGAAAAAAAGAATCACCCAATTCGGAGTCCGTATGAAAAACTTGTGTCTGCTTTGAGTCAGGTGTGTCTGTGCAGTCCGAATCTGAATCCAGAACGTGAGAGACTTGGACTCTATCTTCTCTTGGGCCAAAAGTGACGTGAGAGAACTTTTTGGACAGCAAATAATCATCTATTTCTTCCTTATCTTCATATGTGGATTGTACAAATGTCCCATACACCTGCAATTAGACAAAACACAAAAGTGTGTGAAGTATTTTTGTTCTGGATAACATAAATAGATTATTGAATAGTTTGCACTAGAAATCACCTGACAAATATGCATATATGCAATATTTTTAGTCATATCCAAGGTAGTCATGTCCTCATCACAATGAGCTTGGCATTGCAGAAGATCTTCTTACTATGGAGAAGCTTATGGATGATCCCTCTGCTACTCCAAAAAATGGTGCAAATGTGTAGTGGCATGCTAGTTGGTGAGGGGTGGATCATGTCTTATTTTGGTCCTCATTTGTCAGGGATATGGTCTTATTTTGGTCCCTCTAATATTTTAAGTTTGTCTTGTTGGACTCATGTTACTCTTGCTGGCATTATGTGCCATCAGACTTTATTATCTCCTCATATATGTTTTAATGAGTAATGCATGTAAAAACTGGTTTGAACTCTGATGCAAGGCAAAGGGCTGTCAGGCAGAAGCTGGATGAGAGTCAATGTGCCGTTGCCTGTTTTCAAGAAACTAAGTGTAGCTCTTTTGATTTCAGATCTATTAGATCTTTTTGCCCCAAAAGATTTGATAGCTTTGCTTTTTCCCCTTCTATGGGAGCTTCTGGGGGAATCTTGGTTGTTTGGAATTCTTCCATTTTCTGGGGCACTATGATTGAGATACAGCCTTTTGCAATCCTAGTTGAGTTTATTTCTAAGCAGAATAATGAGCAACGGTCCTTAGTTTCAATTTATGGCCCTTGTCAAGGGGAAGTTAGGGATAATTTTGTCAGCTTGCTTTATAATCTGCAAATACCTATGGATGATAATTGGCTTCTGGTGGGTGATTTTAATTTTTAAGATCAATGGATAACGGGAATTTGCCAGGGGGATCTAAATGATATCTTTATCCTCAATGAAATCATTGCCCACCTGGCTTTGCTTGAGCTGCCACTTAAAGGAAGATCTTACATGTGGTCTAATATGCAAGATAATCCACTTTTAGAACAGTTGGATTGGTTCTTCACTTCTGCTGATTGGATTTCTTCTTACCCTATGACTGAAGTCTTACCCCTGGCCAGAACAGCCTCTGATCATGTGCCATGTGTAGTCACAATTAAAACCTCTATCCCCAAATCTAAAATCTTAGGTTTGAGAACTTCTGGGTTGAGCTTGATGGATTTATGGAACGTGTTCAACATTCATGGCAGAAAACCTCTCATAAATCTCATATCACTGCTCGAATTGCTGATAAGTTTAATAGTTTAAGAGGAGCTCTTAAGAAGTGGCAATTGAATATTTCCAAACTGAAAATATTGATAGCTAAATGCAATGAGGTCATTTTGTGTCTTGATGGTCTTGAGGAGCTAAGGCCTTTATTTAGACCTGAATTTAACTTCAGGAAGGTAGTCAAATTGCATGTGGAGCAGCTCTTACATCTTCAGTTTGTTTATTGGAAAAAGAGGTGCACAATTAGATATATTAAGCTTGCTGGTGAGAACACCAAATTCTTCCATGCTATGGCACTGAGAGGCATAGAAGAAATTCTATTGCCTCTTTGAAGGACACTGATGGGACAATTGTTTCTAATCACTCTCAGATGGAGGGCATTATTGGGAACTGGTTCAAAATAGAATGGGAGTTTCAAATGGAATTGTCATGGGCTTTGATCTCAACAAGCTACTTAAACCAGTTGAAGGGTTGGATTTTCTTACTGAACCTTTCACTAAGGAGGAAATGGATGACACAGTCAAGCATATGCCCATAGACAAAGCCCCTGGACCTGATGGTTTTAATGGATTGTTATTTAAGAAGTGCTGGCACATTATCTCTCAAGATTTCTATGAGTTGGCTGAGGCTTTTCATTCTGGTACTGCAAATTTGGAAAATATCAATGGCTCTTATATCACCCTGATCCCTAAGAAATTGAACCCTGAATGGATTGGTGATTATAGGCCAATTTCCTTGACTAGGATGGGTCTTAAGTTTTTGTCTAAGATGGCTACAAATAGGTTTCAAAAGATAATTATGGCATGCATACATAAAAATCAATATGGCTTTATAAAGAGCAGGACTATTCAGGACTTTATTGGCTGGTCCCTGGAATATTTGCATCAGTGCCACCAATCTAAGAGGCCATCAGTGCCATCAATTAGCTAGTGATTCTTAAGCTGGATTTTGAAAAGGCTTTTGACTCAATTGAGCATGAAACCATTTTGCAGATTCTCAAATATAAAGGCTTCAACCAGAAATGGATTCTCTGGGTCAAGCAGCTTCTTTCCACTGGGACATCATCAGTCCTCTTAAATGGTGTACCTGGTAGGCAGTTTCTTTGTAAGAAGGGGGTTAGACAAGGAGATTGTCTCTCACCTTTACTCTTTGTTATTGCTCTTGATCTTCTGCAAACAATGGTGAATGATATGTTCAGGAGGGGAATTTTGAAACTGCCAATTCCATGCCATGACCAGGATTATCCCATTATGCAATATGCTGATGATACTCTCATCATCTTACCAGCAGATAAAATACAACTCTTGGCTTTGAAGGACATGCTGCAAGTGTTCTCCAGATCAACAGGGCTAGTTGTTAACTATCACAAGTCTTCTATGGTGCCCATAAATGTTGATGAGGATGCTATCATTGAGTTAGCTGCTGCTTTTGGTTGTCGAGTGGGTAAAATGCCTTTCACATATCTTGGCTTACCTGCTGGCACTACAAGGCCTAAAATGGTGGATTTTATGCCACTAGTTGACTGTATGGAGAGAAGGATGACAACTAGTTCCTCTTTCCTTAATCAAGGGGAGAGACTTCAGTTCCTGAATTCTGCTCTGTCCTCCATGCCAATTTTCTATCTTGGTAGTTTGCTGGCTCCTGCTGGAATTTTAAAGCAACTGGAGAGAATTCAGAGATAGTGCATATGGAGAAAGCATAGGGATGAGCCAGCTCCATCCTTCAGCTTGGGATCTCATTTGTAGGCCTAAGAACAAAGGTGGTTTGGGAATTTTGAACCTGGGTTTGCAGAACATGGCACTTTTTCTCAAGCATTTGCACAATTTCTTAAATAGGATGGATCTGCCTTGGGTCTATCTTATTTGACACATACTACCATTCTTTTAGTGCTCCAGGGGATTGACAGTTCTGGTTCTTTTTGGTGGAAGGATATCTATAAGTTGATGGATCATTATAGGAACACAACTTGGGTACAAGTTAATTCTGGGAACACTGCTCTGTTCTGGTCTGACAAGTGGAAGATTGGTGACTCAGTTGAACCTTTGTAGATTAGGTTCCCTAGGCTTTTCTCCTATTTAAAGATCCATGGATCACTGTCTATGAAGCCTTTCAATCTCAGGATATGTTTAATATGTTTCATTTGCCTTTATCTGCACAAGCATATTAGGATTTTTTGATAGTGCAAAATATTATGGTCTCTTGTAGTAGAGATATGGAGGCAAAGGATATTTGGTTCTGACAGGGGACATGTAATGCTTTTAAGACCAACCTATTCTACTCTCTTATGCATTCCAACATGTCCTTTAACCCTCTCCTTCTGTGGATATGTAAATCTTCCTGCACAATGAAAATCAAAGTGTTTGCTTGGATGTTAATCATGGACAGGCTCAATACCAAAGACATGGTGGAAAGAAGGCATTGGCATATGGATGATGGAGTTAATTGTCTCCTTTGCCACTTGAGGACTAGAGAGACCAGGAATCATCTGTTTTTTGAATGCAACTTCAGTGTCAGAATATGGAATTATTTGCAAATCACATGGTCACTTGGGAATGACATGTCTGCTATTGTTTTGCAAGCTAAACAGGACTATGCAAAGCCTTTTTTTCACTGAAGTTGTATTTGTTGCTTGCTGGAACATATGGATAATCAGGAATGCAGAGGTGTTTAGGCAGGAGAGGCAGAGTTTCAACAAGTGGAGAAGTGCTCTTATCCATGATTATCATCAATATGGTGCACAGAGTTAAGGCTAGGTACAAGGAAGAGCTTCTTAAGTGGATCTCCTTTCTACCTCCTTGAGGTTTTGTATCTCTAGCTACTTAGTTTTAGTTTTTCTTTTCTGATTACCCCTGGTAATCTTTGTATATTGTATACTACTTTGTTGAAATAAAGTTTGAATGTTGTGGGGGGTTTTCCCTACAATCACGAGTCAATAAAAAATGTTTTGTAATAATTAGATTGTGGTTCCCCGACTTTTTCCATTTGCTTTATTGTTCTGCATCGGCAGAGCCTGGCCCCGCGGATACCTCAGCCTCCGTTGGGTCATCCGGATCGCCAGGACGAGCCCAAGGGGTGAGGGGCTACGTGGCTAGTTAGGGTCCTGAGACGCGATGCTCAGGAGTCCTGAGGAAGTCCCTGATTAGGGGGTGTCCGGATAGCCAAACTATCATCGTTGGCCGGACTCCTGGACTGTGAAGATACAAGACTGAAGACTTTGTCCCGTGTCCGGATGGGACTTTCCTTGGCGTGGAAGGCAAGCTTGGCGATACAGATATGTAGATCTCCTACCATTTTAACCGACTCTGTGTAACCCTAACCCTCTCCGGTGTCTATATAAACCGGAGGGTTTTAGTCCGTAGGACGAACAACAATCATACCATAGGCTAGCTTCTAGGGTTTAGCCTCTTTGATCTCGTGGTAGATCTACTCTTGTACTACCTATATCATCAATATTAATCAAGCAGGAGTAGGGTTTTACCACCATCGAGAGGGCCCGAACCTGGGTAAAAACATCGTGTCCCTTGTCTCCTGTTACCATCCGCCTAGACGCACAGTTCGGGACTCCCTACCCGAGATCCGCCGGTTTTGACACCGACATTGGTGCTTTCATTGAGAGTTCCTCTGTGTCATCACCTTTAGGCCCGATGGCTCCTTCGATCATCAAAAACGACGCGGTCCCGGGTGAGGCTTTTCTCCCCAGACAGATCTTCGTATTCGACTGCTATTCACTGTGGGCCAATTCACTTGGCCATCTGGAGCAGATCGAAAGCTACACCCCTGGCCATCAGGTCAGATTTGGGAGTTTGAGCTACACGGCTGACATCCGCGGAGACTTGATCTTCGATAGATTTCGAGCCACAGCCAAGCACGCCGCACTGTCTCGATGGGTATGATCTAGCTCTGCCGCCGAACAGTGCCGTGGAGGCCGCACCAGCGTCCGCTCCGACCCTTAGCTCAGAGCCGACTTCGCCGATCGAGGACGAGTGGCTGGACACCGCCTCGGGGGCTACGATCTCTACGGTGATTGAGCCGAACACCATCCCTATCCTTTGCAAAGCCCGTGACTCCGAGGTGCCGGACTCATCTCCGGACTCCGAACCTCCCGTGCCCCTGCCAATCAAATCCGATTGGGCGCCGGTTATGGAGTTCACTGCCGTGGACATCTTTCAGCACTCGCCCCTTGGCGACATCCTGAATTCACTAAAGGCTCTCCCTTTATCAGGAGAGCCCTGGTCGGACTATGGTCAGGAAGGTTGGGATGCGGATGACGAAGAAATTCAACACCCACCCACCACCCACTTCATAGCCACTGTCGAAAGTTTAAACGACGTGCTCAATTTCGACTCCGAAGACATCGACGGTATGGACGACGATGTAGGAGACAACCACGAACCAGCACCTACAGGGTACTGGATAGCCACCCCATCTCACGATGTATACATGGTGGATACACCTAAAGGAAGTGACGACGAGGAACAACGGGATGCTACGAAGGATAAATCCCTCGAAAAGCAGTCAAGACGGTGACGAAAGCGCCGCACAAAGTCCCGCCTCTGCAGGGCCGTATTATGTTCTGAGATTGATGTTTATACCGTCAGCCCACACAATAATGGCAGTCATTGCCCCGTGGACAGAACAATTCCTAGCCTACCTAAATAGGCAGGAACTTAACCAGGACCAAAACGAGGCCCGCTGCATAGTGCGGCGATCTAAAGCCTATAAGGTCCATGAGGGAGAGCTTTATAAGAAAAGCACAAGCGGAGTCCTTCAAAGGTGTATCTCCAAAGAGGAAGGGCGGAATCTTCTCGCTGAAATTCATGCCGGACTCGGCGGGCACCACGCCGCAGCCCAGGCCCTTGTAGGCAAGGCTTTCCGTACAGGATTTTATTGGCCGATGGCCTGGGCAGAAGCTCAGGACTTGGTCCAACGATGTGTCGGATGCCAACTCTTTGCTAATCAAAGCCACATGCCACCTACCGCCCTCAAAACTATACCCATCACCTGGCCGTTCGCGGTCTGGGGGCTTGATATGGTTGGACCCCTTAAAGGAGGAACCCACAAGCAAAAATACCTATTGGTCATGGTGGATAAATTCATCAAATGGATAGCGGCAAAGCCTGTTAAGACGGCCGAATTCAGACCGGTGATAGACTTCATATCAGGGGTAGTACACCGTTACGGCGTCCCCCATAGCATCATCACTAATAATGGCACGAACTTCATGGCCGACGAGGTCAAACTCTGGTGCAAAAACATGGGCATCAAGCTCGACTATGCTTCAGTCTATCACCCTTAAACTAACGATCAAGTCGAGCGAGCAAATGGTCTAATCATGAGTGGCATTAAAACCCAGAATAGTGCGGTCCCTCAAGGAATCTGCACTGGGTAGAGGAGCTCGACTCCGTACTCTGGGTGCTGCGGACCACGCCGAATCGCACTACCGGATTCACACCATTTTTTATGGTGTACGGCGCAGAGGAAGTTTTGCCCTGCGACATAATTCATGACTCACCTCGCGTGTGCATGTACGAAGAAAGAGAAGTCGAGCTCGATCGGCAGGACAGTTTGGACACCTTGGAGGAGGAGCGCGATGTGGCAAAAGCCTGTTCCGCATTCTATCAACAGCAGGCTCGAAGATACCAAAGCAGGGAAGTACGGGCCAAAGCTTACAATGTTGGTGAATTAGTTCTATGCCTGCCGGACAAGAAAAAGGACAAACTCAAGCCCAAATGGGAGGGTCCCTTCATCATCAACCAAGGCCTGACCGGCGGAGCGTACCGTCTGCGGAACGCATCGGATAACCGACTTGAGCCGAACCCATGGAACGCAGCCCGTCTCCGAAGATTCTACTCCTAGCGCGGGACTCTGAGTTCGTCTCCTTCCTCCGTCTATATTTTGTACTTTAACTGTCTTTTATTTCTCTCCTTCTCCCTCCTTTTTTCTGAAGCCGTTGGAGGCTTGTTTGCGCACTGTTCGCACACACTTGACGCGTTATCCGCGCTCAGTATACCTGTTGGCTTCTTTAACAGAAGCTTATTTATACGGGCTTTATGCCCAACACATGTGTCACACTTCCGCATGTACCTTTTATTCACCATTATATGCATCGATATGACTTAAGTTTTGGCCAAGCTAGGTTGCCTGGCTCCTGTACTTACCCCTACGTTCCTGATTGTTCAGCTAGGTGGTAAAGGGAGCACCTCTGCGATTGTTACCGCCCGGTCAGCCGGATGTGTACCTCAGACAGGGTGAAGCCGAAAGCTAGCGTTCTTAAGGGAATATTCAGTCGGTGAACTAAAAGACGATTTCTTACTTATTCATTTATCTGCCCCTAGATGTTTTTCTGCTTTTTTCACAGTCCAGACATGCACTTTAGGGAATGCCTCCCAGGGAAAGGAACCCCTAACGGAACTATTCTGATGTTTCTTACTAACCATGTAATATAACATAACTAGTTGGGCCCTTGTCTGATAAAGCACTCATGACCCCTACGTCTGGTCTCCACGCATGCCCCGGTTCTTACATAACCGCGAGGGTATTCGGACACACTCCAGACGGTCGGGTCCCGGGGTTGAAGCGAAAAGGTCCGCTACGACAAACGATCTACAATCCGGCTAGAAGGCATTTTACATGTCATTTTAAATTACATAGTCAAATTGACCGATCGTATTCCTCTTCAATACCATCTAATAAGCTGTCTAGTTTACAATCCCGCTGGGAATACTTTGTGGCCAACTCTACTTGGCCGTACATTAAGCTCACAAGGATCTCCTTCCCATCAGGACCCACAGGTCCGACCTCGGCCATGTGGTTTGGGTCATCCTTCGTGTACCGCGTCTTCACCATGGCCCAGGCCTCCCTGGCGCCTTGACGACAGACCGATATCTTCCATAACCGGAAGCGCCGCCGTGCTCCCTGAAGCCTCTCTGCAAGCTCTCCAAGGCCTTCGGGTAGGGAGATGGATGGCCACAAGGCCTGGGCGATGCCTCTCATCGCCTGCCGAACTCGTTCGTGTAGTTGCAGAAGCTCGGGAAGTAGGTCACCCGTTGAACCGGGCATTTCCTCTGTAGGACGACCTGTGAGCATACCTACAGACATATTTCTGTTAGTCGACTTCCTCGCCGAACTCTTCTTTTCAAAAGTTCGCTCAAGCACTTACTATAAATGCCGCGATGAAGCCGCCGATTCTCCCTAACAGAGTCAGACAGCTGGGCTCGAACATCCTTTAGTTCCTCACCCAGCTGGGTGTTGGCATCTTGGAGATTATTTTTCTCTTGCCTCACCATTGTAAGCACATTCTCGCCAGCCTTTAACCGGCGCAGGAGCTGTTGCTTGTCCGGATCTAGTCTGGCGCCATCTGCAATATTATTGTCAGACTTATACACACGCCGCACTTCACAAACTACTTATCTTTCGAAGTATATATTACCGGAGGGGGTCTCTGTGGCTCCCCCTGTGGCGGCTAGTGCGGCCTCAAGCTGGGCCTTGCACTCTTCAAGCTCTTGAGACAGTCGGGTATTCTTTTCCGTAAGATCCTGCATAACAAATGATCCTTAAATCAGTTCTCCTAAC
Source organism: Triticum aestivum (assembly GCF_018294505.1). Classification (NCBI taxonomy): domain Eukaryota; kingdom Viridiplantae; phylum Streptophyta; class Magnoliopsida; order Poales; family Poaceae; genus Triticum; species Triticum aestivum. The sequence continues at coordinate 359,634,367 of NC_057798.1, read as the reverse complement.
TATTTTAAGTCTCGGGGGCTACTGGCATATATAACTGTCAAATTTCCTCATCCGTATGTCCTTTACATACTGCTCCGTGGCTCTGGCTAGACCATCTTGAGCGGCACGGAGGTGCGCGTCTCCCGAATTGAAGGCGTTCAATGCCTCTTGGGAGAAACATGCGTCACGAAGAACTGTCCGGCGGCGCCTGTGATTCATGGCACTCTCCACCTAGGAGTTGGTGGAGGACAATCTGTCGGCATCCTCTGTCGGAGGAGCATCCGACGCACGCCTCGTGTTCACCTCCGCTTCCGGACCCGGCGTTGGAGCCTGGCTGGCGGAGGCTCGATTGGCCATCTCTCCGGACACAGTCCGGCGAGCGCTCTTTTTCCTAAAAGGAGCACCACCGTTAATATACCTTCCTAGAATCAATCCCGGGAATATGGTGACACGCCTTATCGTTGCGGCGGCGTTTCAATCCGGACCGCACTTCTTTTTAGCCTGCATGGCCGTGCTGCCCCTTGTTGGCTAGCCGCCGCGGGCTCGGCCACCCGCCTCGAAGGCACCCCCTGCGAAACACCATTGATATACGGTGATAAAAAATAAGCACGGATGGGTCATTATCAAAGTACCGGGGCTTCGGTCTCAGTTACCTGTGAGGCTGGAAGTATTCCGGGGTAATCGGCCATAATGGCAACCAAGGCATTATCGATGCTTAGTTGGTGAAATACCCCATCAATCAGCTCCACCAATATGTCCGGATCCTCTTGGGAGGCCGGATCGAGGAACCGTTCCAGATCCTCGGGTTGCGGAGGTGGGCTGTTTATATCTTTTACAGCATGGCGCAGTTCCTGCGTCGAAATCACAAAATGAGATATCTAACCATGGGAGTATGGATCGGATGTGCAAAAAAGGAAATGTCCGCTTACCCAGCTTCGAGGATTGTTCATAGAAAATCCGTTCAATGGACTGGCGCGGAGAAAATCCTCCTCTTCCCCCTTGTACAACGCGGACAAGATCTTCACCAAATCGGCGACTGATCCCGGCCCCGTACGGTCGTGACGGGTGGCATCGTCCTCCCCGTTGAAATCCCACATGGGGTGGCCCCTATACTGGAGTGGCTGCACCCCCCGCATAATGCAGGTGGCCATGACACCGATCATGGTCAGTCCGAAATGAGCTAGCAATCTTATTCGGCTCATCAGGTAAAGGACGTCCCTGTCGTTTTCCCTCTGGGGGCTCCGTGGACGCCAACTTAGGCGTTTCTTTAAGGGAGAATTACTGAACTCCGGGAGGCCAATCCGAACGGGATCCTATAGCGGGGCGTCTTCTATATAAAACCATTCCGAAGGCCAGTCTTCGGACGCCTTCTTCAGGGTTCCGGATGGATATCCGGTCCCGGCGATGCGCCATAGCTCAGCTCTGCCCACTTGATATATTGACCCCTCATGAGAATGGGGTACGAGGCAGAATAATCTCTTCCACAGCGCAAAATGAGCCTCGACGCCCAACAATAGTTCGCAAAGGGCCACGAAGCCCGCGATGTGTAGAATGGAGGCAGGCGTAAGGTGGTGTAGCTGGAGGCCGTAGACTCCAGGAGCCCCTGGAGAAACAGATGTATTGGAAATCCGAGTCCTCATATCAAATAAGAGATAAAGCATACCCGCTCTCCTTGGAAGGATCGGGGATGCTCTCCGCTTGCTTTCCGCCCTTATAGGTGGCGAGTCCGGCTCGAACCGGAACCATGAAGGCTGGGGGAAGAAATCCCTTGGTTTGGAGCATCACTAGCTTGCTATGCGGGACTGAGCATCTCTCCCAATACCCAGGCTGGGGGCTGGGAGCGCGAGAGGAGGAGCCGCGTCGACCGTCCATGATGGAATGGATTTTTTGTTAGAGGCGCTCCGATGAAAGCTTGTGGAGGGGGGATGGTGTGATTCGGATCTAGATCCTCATCTCTTTTTATAGGCGGCTCATTTGCGCAGCTAGGGGGGAAAGTGTAAAAATACCCTGGCTTTTTGCATTCGTTCGACACGTGGAAGATGGCCATTATTGGGCATGGAAGCCAAGGAGCGCAGCATTTATCAGAAGCCGGACACCATTCGACAAGTATATGGAATTTGGAGAAGAACCCGCCTCGCAATGCCGAAGACAATCTACGCGCCGGACTCGTCATCATTGAAGCCTGGTTCGGGGGCTACTGAGGGAGTCCCGGATTAGGGGGTGTCCGGATAGCCGAATTATCATCGTTGGCCGGACTCCTAGACTGTGAAGATACAAGATTGAAAACATCGTCCCGTGTCCGGATGGGACTTGCCTTGGCATGGAAGGAAAGCTGGGCGATACGGATATCTAGATCTCCTACCATTGTAACCGACTCTGTGTAACCCTAACCCTCTCCGGTGTCTATATAAATTGGAGGGTTTTAGTCTGTAGGACGAACAACAATCATACCATAGGCTAGCTTCTAGGATTTAGCCTCTTTGATCTCGTGGTATATCTACTCTTGTACTACCCATATCATCAATATTAATCAAGCAGGAGTAGGGTTTTACCTCCATCGAGAGGGCCCGAACCTGGGTAAAAACATCATGTCCCTTGTCTCTTGTTACCATCCGCCTAGATGCACAGTTCAGGACCCCCTACCCGAGATCCGTCGGTTTTGACACCGACAAGTCCCTCTTGACGTGCGAACAGCTTAGGAAAAAGTGCGAAGGCAAGCCTTGGCGTTCTATGTAGGCCGGGCCAGGCCCCGTGCATACCTCAACCGCCCTCGGGTCGTCCGGATCACAAGGATGAGACCAAGGGGTGAGGGGCTATGTGGCCAGTTAGGCTCCTGAGACGCGATGCTCTAGAGTGCCCCTTGACGTATGAACGGCTTGAAAAAAAGGGGAGAGTCAGGCCCTGGCATTCTGTGTCGGCAGGGCCCGGCCCCGCGCATGCCTCCGCCGCCATTGTGTCGTCCGGATCACCAGGAAGAGACCAAGGGGTGAGGGGCTACATGGCCAATTAGGCTCTTGAGATGTGATGCTCAGGAGTCCCCCTTGACGTATCAACAGACCATCATACCTTTCCTCGCCGGGCTCTCGCTTGGGAGGGGCGCGCGAAGACCAGGCCCATGAGACCTACCGAGGTGGGGTACGTCAGGCGTGACCTGAGCATAGCCCCCGTGCCCAGCCCCCTCGCGCTACCCTCCCGAGGGAGGGCAGCGCGGTGAGGCCGGTCATTGAGCCCGGAAGCTCCCTGAGGTTAATGCAGCCGTGAGGCCACCCACAGTTCTTTATCACCAGGGTGGAGCATAGCGCTTCCGCTCTTGCACAGGCATAGCCGCTCCACCGCAATGTCGACGACCAGTGCGGAGCATGGTGCTTCCACTGGTCCGTGGGAGGGGGCTCCCTCTAAGGAGAGCCCCCGGGGCGTGTACAGCCCCGCCCTGACACGTGGCTTCCACGGCAGGGCTGGAGGAGGTGTGTATGGGCACCTGTGAGCCAGTGCGGGACTCACCAGGCCCTACCTCAAGGCGGGCTGCACCTGAGCTTGATTGGGAACACTTGTATTAGTCTTGCAAGATGGTTAGGTACCTGGTGCCGAATGAGTCTTCAGAGGCAATTGCATGAGAAGGCCAGACACCAACGACCCCAGGAGGTGACGTGAATGGGGCTGGCCGCTAGACAGAGCTTAACTGTTGGGTTGATCAACGCTGCAGGGACGGACCCGAGCACAGACGCCATGCCTAGTCTTCTCATGCAAAGATCCTAAAGAAAAACAACCGACGCGCGGTTCCCATGGCCACGGGTGCACCAGGTCGCGTGCCCCACTCATTTGCCCACGATTAGCTCATGCGACAACAAGGCACCAAGGGCCATGGGAGGTTATGTACACGGGGACTGGCCCACGAGCCAGAGCTCAACCTCTTGGATATAGTGATTCTGTAGGCACGGACCCGAGCACATACGCCGTGCCGGTCCGTAATCATGAGGCGGTCGCGGTCGCGCGAGACGTTCTTGGCGATGAAGCGCCGGTGAGGTAGTTGATAATCTCAAGGTAGCTTGTAAAGGAAGGTAAACTCGCTCTGGTAGATGCAAAAGGGATACATGCCACAGGGACGGACCCATACGGCTTGGGGATGACGCAGCCTGTGGGGCACCCCCAAACTAAACAAACTAGAGAGATGTCACCTAGTACCATCGCTGAAGAGATGTCGGGGTAGCAGAAGACGCACGCTACTGGAGTCGTTCCTCACGAGCCACCCTGGCCCCGAGCCTCAGGGGTCCCAGGGGGCTCGGGAGGCTCCCGAAGACATACCTCCATCTCCGCCTGGGTCGCCTGGTGCCTGGCCTCGTGAGCCACCAGGGCGTTCCTTGTGCAGCGCTGGAATGCCACAACTGTGCCTCGCAGGCCGAAAGGCATGCAGACATAGCTGTGGGGTGGACCCTCGCGCTGGCCGACACGATACGACCAGAAGAGCTGCAGAGACGCGGCCCTGTTGAGCTCTGGGATGTCGATGCAGATGCGGAACTCCTTACCCTTGCCGGGGCAGTGAGCCGTGCCTCGTGGTAGGAGGCGATCACCTTGCACAACCCTTGCCTCTTGAATTTCCTTGATTGCCTTGCTGATGAACTCCTGAACACCTGGTGCCTTTCGCATGACGCCTTCTCCTAGGAAGCATGCGCTGAAGCACGCCTCCACATGGTGCCCGAGCGCCTCCCTCGTGACTCTGGCTAGGTCTGAGGCGGGCGCCGGGCGCGCCTTCCTATGCGATAGGTGGAGGCGCCTCGTCCGGGGACACGAGGATCAGCGCGGCATCCTCGGGCGATGCTTTCTTGCGAGATCCCTGACCCAGCTGCAGCTTTTTTGTCTTTTGGGCGACCTTAGGAGGGAGGATGCCGCCCTCATCTTCAGGGTCCTCGACTGCTGCAGACTGGTAGGCGCGCTCGAGGGAGCACACCACGTCCTTTTCCTGGCATGCGACCGTGATGACGCCGCTGCTTCCTGGCATCTTGAGGATGTTGTAGCCATGGTGAGTCGCTACCATGAACTTGTCCAGTGCTAGGTACCCTAGGATACAGTTGTACGGCAAGCGAATGTCGGCGATGTTGAACTTGATGAGCTCGGTGTGGTACTTGTTGCATTCGTCGAAGGTGACAGGGAGGCATACCTACCCTATCGGGTGTATGGAACCGTCGGTCACTCCTGAGAATGGCTTGGTCAGCTGAAGCTGGTAGTACGACACTTGGAGCCTGTCGAACGTTTGAACAGATAGGACATTGAGCCCCGCTCCACCATAAATGAGAGTCTTGGTGACAACCACGTTGCTAATGACGGGTGAGCAGAGCATGGGGAGTGCATCGGCAGTGGCCGCGCATTTGAGTTGGTCTGAGGAGCTGAAGGCGATGGCGCATTTGGACCACATGAGCGGGCGAGTTTCTTCGGGCTTTGGGAGCGCTGCGTTCACCTCACGCGCGAACTGCTTAAACATGCGTTTAGAGGCTGGGACCTATGGGCCACCCAGGATTCAGCCAATGGCTCAAGGCTCCTGGAAGCCCCCAGCCCCCTCGTCCTGGTGATGATCTTTGTTCCTTCTCGGTGGTGGAGGCAGTGGAGGAAGACCGGCATTGCCCTGTGGGCGCTTGATACGTCTCCAACGTATCTATAATTTTTTAATGTTACATGCTATTATATTACCCATTTTGGATATTTGTGGGCTTTATTTTACACATTTATATCATTTTTGGGACTAAGCTACTAACCGGAGGCCTCGCCCGTATTGCTGTTTTTTGCCTATTTCAATATTTCAAAGAAAAGGAATATCAAACGGAGTCCAAACGGAATTAAACCTTCGGGAGAGTGATTTTTGGAACGAACGTGATCCAGAGAACTTGGAGTGCAAGCCATGAAGTAGCCAAGGCAGCCACGAGGGTGGAGGGCGCGCCCAACCCCCTGGGCGCACCCCCGTATCTTGTGGGCCCCTCGGGCGGCCACCGACCTACTTGTTCCTCCTATATATACCCACGTACCCCGAAAACATCCAGGGAGCTAACAAAAAACAATTTCCACCGCATTAACCTTCTGTATCCGCGAGATCCCATCTTGGAGCCTTCGCCGGTGCTCCACCGGAGGGGGAATCGACCACGGAGGGCTTCTAAATCAACACCATAGCCCCTCCGATGAGTTGTGAGTAGTTGACCACAAACCTTCGGGTCCATAGTTATTAGCTAGATGGCTTCTTCTCTCTTTTTGGATCTCAATACCATGTTCTCCGCTCTCTTGTGGAGATCTATTTAATGAAACTCTTTTTGCGGTGTGTTTGTCGAGATCCGATGGATTGTGGGTTTATGATCAAGTTTATCTATGAGAAATATTTGAATCTCCTCTGAATTCTTTTATGTATGATTGAGTTATCTTTGCAAGTCTCTTTGAATTATCAGTTTGGTTTGGCCTACTAGATTGATCTTTCTTGCCATGGGAGAAGTGCTTAGCTTTGGGTTCAATCTTGCGGTGTCCTTACCCAGTGACAGTAGGGGTTGCAAGGCACGTATTGTATTGTTGCCATCGAGGATAAAAAGATGGGGTTTATATCATATTGCTTGAGTTTATCCCTCTACATCATGTCATCTTTCTTAATGCGTTACTCTGTTCTTATGAACTTAATACTCTAGATGCATGCTGGATAGCGGTCGATGTGTGGAGTAATAGTAGTAGATGCAGGCAGGAGTCGGTCTACTTGTTGTGGACGTGATGCCTATATACATGATCATGCCTAGATAATCTCATAATTATTCGCTTTTCTATCAAGTGCTCGACAGTAATTTGTTCACCCACCGTAATACTTATGCTATCTTGAGAGAAGCCACTAGTGAAACCTATGGCCCCCGGGTCTATCCTTTATCATATAAGCTTTCAATCTACTTTTATTTGCATCTTTACTTTTTCAAATCTATATTATAAAATGCCAAAAATATACTTATCTTATCATACTATCTCTATCAGATCTCACTTTCGCAAGTGGCCATGAAGGGATTGACAACCCCTTTATTTCGTTGGTTGTGAGTTCTTTGTTTATTTGTGTAGGTGCGTGGGACTTTTGAGGAGCCTCATACTGGATTGATACCTTGGTTCTCAAAAACTGAGGGAAATAGTTACGCTACTATTGCTGCATCACCCTTTCCTCTTCAAGGAAAACCAACGCAAGCTCAAGACGTAGATAGAAGGATTTCTATCACCGTTGCCGGGGAGGCTTCCACCAAGTCAAGTCAAGATTCGACCTCCCGCCAACGTGCGATTTATGGCGCCGTTGCCGGGGAGGGCTTCGCTTAAGTCAAGACATACCAAGTACCCATCACAAACTCATCTCCCTCGCATTTACATTATTTGCCATTTGCCTCTCGTTTTCCTCTCCCCCACTTCACCCTTGCCGTTTTATTCGCCCTCTCTTTCCCAATCTTCCTCTCTCTCTTTCGCTTGCCCTTTTTCTGTTTGCTTGGGTGTTGGATTACTTGTTGCCATGGCGCAAGATAATACCAAATTGTGAGATTTTCTCCAATACCAATAATAATGATTTCCTTAGTACTCCGATTGCTCCTCTTAATGATGTTGTGTCTTGTGAAATCAATACTGCTTTGCTGAATCTTGTTATCAAAGATCAATTCACCGACCTTCCTAGTGAAGATGTCGCTACTCATCTAAACAACTTTGTTGATTTGTGTGATATGCAAAAGAAGAAAGATACAGATAATGATATTGTTAAATTGAAGTTATTTCCGTTTTCACTTAGAGATCGTGCTCAAGTTTGGTTTTCGTCTTTGCCTAAAAATAGTATTGATTCATGGAACAAGTGCAAAGATGCTTTTATCTCTAAGTATTTTCCTCCCACTAAGATTATCACTCTTAGGAACGATATTTTGAATTTTAAACAACTTCATCATGAGGATGTTGCCCAATCTTTGGAAAGAATGAAATTGATGATTCGCAATTGCCCTACTCATGGTTTGAATTTATGGATGATCATACAAAAATTTTATGCCGTCTTGAATTTTGCTTCTAGAAATCTTTTAGATTCGGCCGCGGGAGGCACGTTTATGGAAATCACTTTAGGAGATGCTACAAAACTACTTGATAATATTATGGCTAATTATTCTCAATGGCACACCGAAAGATCTTCTAGTAAAAAAGTGCATGCTATAGAAGAAATTAATGTTTTGAGTGGAAAGATGTATGAACTTATGAAGTTGTTTGCTACTAAAAATACTCCTCTTGATCCCAATGATATGCCTTTGTCTACTTTGATTGAGAATAATAATGAATCTATGGATGTGAATTTTGTTGGTAAGAATAGTTTTGGAAACAATGCTTATAGAGGAAACTTTAATCCTAGACCGTTCCCTAGTAATTCCTCTAATAATTATGGAAATTCCTACAATAACTCTTATGGTAATTTTAATAATATGCCCTCTGATTTTGAGAATAGTGTGAAACAATTTATGATCTCTCAAAAGAATTTTAATGCTTTGCTTGAAGAAAAATTGCTCAAAGTTGATGATTTAGCTAGGAACATTGATAGACTTTCGCTTGATGTTGATTCCCTTAAACTTAGTTCTACTCCTCCTAAGCATGATATCAATGAGTCTCTCAAACCAATAAGAATTTCCATTGATGAGTACAAGGAAAGAACCGCTAGATTGCGTGCTAAGAAAGATTGCTTTGTAAAGGCGTGTTCTTATAGTTTCAATGAAAATAATGATGAAGATCTTAAAGTTATTGATGTGTCCCCTATTAGATCTTTGTTTTGCAATATGAAACTTAATAATAATGGGACTGGAGATGAGTTAACTTTAGTTAGAAGGCGTCCCAATAATTCAGAGTTTTTAGATCTTAATGCTAAATTTGGTAAAAGTGGGATTGGAGAGGTCATGACTTTAAATAGCATTGAACCCACTATCTTGGATTTCAAGGAATTTGATTATGATAATTGTTCTTTAGAAGGTTGTATTTCCTTGTTGCAATAAAGCTTTTACCAAACATATCGTTGATGCGTTGATGCAATCTTATGATGAAAAACTTAATTTGGAAGTTTTTATACCTAGAAAACTTAATGATGAGTGGGAACCTACTATAAAGATTAAAATTAAAGATCATGAGTGTTTTGCTTTGTGTGATTTGGGTGCTACAGTTTCCATGATTCCGAAAACTTTATGTGATATTCTAGGTTTCCATGATCTTGATGATTGCTCTGTAAATTTGCACCTTGCAGATTCCACCATTAAAAAGCCAATGGGAAGGATCAATGATGTTCTCATTGTTGCAAATAGAAATTTGGGGCCCGTAGATTTTATCGTTCTTCATATTCATTCCAATCTTTCTTGCCCTATTATTCTTGGTAGACCTTTCCTTAGAATGATTGGCGCGATTATTGATATGAAGGAAGGGAATATTAGATTCCAATTTCCATTAAGGAAATGCATGGAGCACTTTCCAAGAAAGAAAGTCAAATTACCTTATGAATTCTAACATGCATGCTACTTATGAATTGAGTGCCAAAGATGGCACTACTTAGATCTATCTTCGCTTTTATGCCTAGCTAGGGGCGTTAAACGATAGCGCTAGTTGGGTGGCAACCCAATTTTATTTGTGTTTTTGTTTTTGTCTATGTTTAGTAATAAATTTCGCATCTACCTTCTGTTTAGATGTGTTTTTATGTTTTAATTAGTGTTTGTGCCAAGTAGATCCTATAGGATAACCTATGGTGATAGTTAATTTGATTCTGCTGAAAAACAGAAACTTTGTGTGCACGAATTTAGTTTTGTTAAATCACAAAAACGTGATTTTGCGTTGATTATTTTTTCTGCTGATCAATAGATAAATTGCCCAGAACTTCATATTTTGGTACCATTTTTATAGTTCCAGAAGTTTGCGTTAGTTACAGATTGCTACAAACTGTTCTGTTTTTGACAGATTCTGGTTTTCTTGTTGTTTGCTTATTTTGATGCATCTATGGCTAGTATTAAGAGGTATGAACCATAGAGAATTTGGAATATAGTAGGTTTAACACCAATATAAATAAAGAATGAGTTCATTACAGTACCTTTTGTGGTGGTTTTGCTTTCTTTCACTAATGGAGCTTATGAGATTTCCTGTTGAGTTTTGTGTTGTGAAGTTTTCAAGTTTTGGGTAAAGATTTGATGGACTATGGAATAAGGAGTGGCAAAAGCCTAAGCATGGGGATGCCCATGGCACCCCAAGATATTCAAGAGCAGCCAAAAGCCTAAGCTTGGGGATGCCCCCGGAAGGCATCCCCTCTTTCGTCTTCGTTCATTGTTAACTTTACTTGGAGCTATATTTTTATTCACCACATGATATGTGTTTTGCTTGGAGCATCTTGTATGATATTAGTATTTGATTTTTAGTTTACCACAATCATCCTAGCTATACACACCTTTTGGGAGAAGCCCACTTGATTGAAATGTATTAGAATATGCTATGTGCTTCACTTATATCTCTTGAGCTTGATAGTTTTCGCTCTAGTGCTTCACTCATATCTTTTAGAGCACGGCGGTGGCTTAAATTTGTAGAAATTGCTAGTTTCTCATGCTTCACTTATATTATTTTGAGAGTCTCTTAGAACAACATGGTATTTGCTATGGTTATAAAATTGGTCCTAGAATGGTAGGCATCCAAGTTGGGTATAATAAAAACTATCATACGAAGTGAATTGGATGCTATGATTAATTTGATACTTGATAATTGTTTTGAGATATGGAGGTAGTGATATTAAAGTCATGGTAGTTCGGTGATTATGAATTTAAAGAATGCTTGTGTTGAGTTAGTGATACCCGTAGCATGCACGTATGGTGAACCGCTTTGTGATGAAGTTGGAGCACAATTTTATTTATTGATTGTCTTCCTTATGAGTGGCGGTCGGGGACGAGTGATGGTATTTTCCTACCAATCTATCCCCCAAGGAGCATGCACGTAATACTATGTTTTTGATGACTTGTAGATTTTTGCAATAAGTATATGAGTTATTTTGACTAATGTTGAGTCCATGGATTATACACACTCTCACTCTCCACCATTGCTAGCCTCTCTTGTCCCACGCAACTTTCGCCGGTACAATACACCCACCATATACCTTCCTCAAAACGGGCACCACACCTAATTATTATGGCATTTCCATAGCCATTCCGAGATATATTGCCATGCAACTTTCCATCATTCCGTTTATATGACACGCATCATCATTGTCATATTGCTCTTTGCATGATCATGTAGTTGACATCGTATTTGTGGCAAGGCCACATTCATAATTTTCATACATGTCGCTCTTGATTCATTGCATATCCCGGTACACCGCCGAAGGCATTCATATAGAGTCATATTTTGTTCTAGTATTGAGTTGTAAATCAATAAAAGTGTGATGATCTTCATTATTAGAGCATTGTCCCAGTGAGGAAAGGATGATGGAGACTATGATTCCCCCACAAGTCGGGATGAGACTTCGGACTAAAAAAAAGAGAAAGGCCAAAAAGAAAAAAAGGCCAAAGAAAAAGAGAAAGAAAAAAGAAAAGAAAAAAAAAGATAATAAAAAATAAAGAAAAAAATGAGAGAAAAAGAGAGAAGGGACAATGCTACTATCCTTTTACCACACTTGTGCTTCAAAGTAGCACCATTATCTTCATGATAGAGAGTTTCCTATGTTGTCACTTACATATACTGGTGGGAATTTTTCATTATAGAACTTGGCTTGTATATTCCAATGACGGGCTTCCTCAAAATGCCCTAGGTCCTCGTGAGCAAGCGAGTTGGATGCACACCCACTAGTTTCTTTTGTTGAGCTTTCATACATCTATAGCTCTAGTGCATCTGTTGCATGGCAATCCTTACTCACTCACATTGATATATATTAATGGGCATATCCTTAGCCCGTTGATACGCCTAGTTGATTTGAGACTATCTTCTCCTTTTGTGTCTTCTCCACAACCACCATTCTATTCCACATATAGTGCTATGTCCATGGCTCACGCTCATGTATTGCATGAAAGTTGAAAAAGTTTGAGATTACTAAAGTGTGAAACAATTGCTTGGCTTGTCATCGGGGTTGTGCATGATTAAATACTTTGTGTGATGAAGATAGAGCAACAGCCAGACTATATGATTTTGTAGGGATAACTTTCTTTAGCCATGTTATTTTGAGAAGACATGATTGCTTTGATTAGTATGCTTGAAGTATTACTATTTCTTATGTCAATATGAACTTTTATTTTGAATCATTTGGATCTGAACATTCATGCCACAATAAATAAAATTACATTGAGAATTATGCTAGGTAGCATTCCACATCAAAAATTCTGTTTTTATCATTTACCTACTCGAGGACGAGTAGGAATTAAGCTTGGGGATGCTTGATACGTCTCCAACGTATCTATAATTTTTGGTTGTTCCATATGCTATTATATTACCCCTTTTGGATGTTTATGGGCTTTATTTTACACATTTATATCGTTTTTAGGACTAACCTACTAACCGGAGGCCCAACCCGTATTGCTGTTTTTTTTGCCTATTTCAGTATTTTGAAGAAAAGGAATATCAAACGGAGTCCAAACGGAATGAAACCTTCAGGAGCGTGATTTTTGGAACGAGCGTGATCCAGAGGACTTGGAGTGCAAGCCAAGAAGTAGCCGAGGTAACCACGAGGGTGGAGGGAGCGCCCACCCCCTGGGCGTGCCCCCTATCTCGTGGGCCCTCGGGCGGCCGCCGACCTACTTCTTCCTTCTATATTTACCCACCTACACCGAAAACATCCAGGGAGCCAGCGAAAAACAATTTCCACCGCCGTAACCTTCTGTATCCGCGAGATCCCATCTTGGAGCCTTCGCCGGCGCTCCGTCGGAGGGGGAATCGACCATGGAGGGCTTCTACATCAACACCATAGCCCCTCCGATGAGTTGTGAGTAGTTTACCACAGACCTTCAGGTCCATAGTTATTAGCTAGATGGCTTCTTCTCTCTTTTTGGATCTCAATACCATGTTCTCCCCCTCTCTTGTGGAGATCTATTTGATGTAACTCTTTTTGCGGTGTGTTTGTCGAGATCCGATGAATTGTGGGTTTATGATCAAGTTTATCTATGAGAAATATTTGAATCTCCTCTGAATTATTTTATGTATGATTGAGTTATCTTTGAAAGTCTCTTCGAATTATCAGTTTGGTTTGGCCTACTAGATTGATCTTTCTTGCCATGGGAGAAGTGCTTAGCTTTGGTTTCAATCTTGTGGTGTCCTTACCCAGTGACAGCAGGGGTTGCAAGGCACATATTGGATTGTTGCCATCGAGGATAAAAAGATGGGGTTTATATCATATTGCTTGAGTTTATCTCTCTACATCATCTCATCTTTCTTAATGTGTTACTCTGTTCTTATGAACTTAATACTCTAGATACATGCTGGATAGCGGTCGATGTGTGGAGTAATAGTAGTAGATGCAGGCAGGAGTCAGTCTACTTGTTGCGGACGTGATGCCTATATACATGATCATGCCTAGATAATCTCATAATTATTCGCTTTTCTATCAATTGCTCGACAGTAATATGTTCACCCACTGTAATACTTATGCTATCTTGAGAGAAGCCACTAGTGAAACCTATGGCCCCCGGGTCTATCCTTATCATATAAGCTTTCAATCTTCTTTTATTTGCATCTTTACTTTTCCAATCTATATTATAAAATACCAAAAATATACTTATCTTATCATACTATCTCTATCAGATCTCACTTTTGCAAGTGGTCGTGAAGGGATTGACAACCCCTTTTATTGTGTTGGTTGCGAGTTCTTTGTTTGTTTGTTTAGGTGCGTGGGACTTTTGAGGAGCCTCCTACTAGATTGATACCTTGGTTCTCAAAAACCGAGGGAAATACTTACGCTACTATTGTTGCATCACCCTTTCCTCTTCAAGGAAAACCAACGCAAGCTCAAGACATAGCAGCACTCCTCACGAGGCTGCTCCCTCCAGGCACCCTCGCGAGGTTGGCCCTGCCAACGGTCCTCCCGAGGATGGTCGCACCACTCCTGGCAATGGTCGCGTTTGTCCCTGCATCCTCCACCTCGGCCACCTCCATGGCCGTAGCCTCGATCATTGCGCTCGAGGCATCAACCGAGGCGCCTTTCATGGAGGGCCCTGAGCTCCTGGCAGTTGTTGGTGTTGTGGCTGTGGACGTTGTGGAAGACGTGGAACGGTCGGTTGCTTTTTGACGACTCAGGGTAGTCGTTGCCGCGCTTCATCTCTGGCTCGGCCGAGAGAATGGCCAACCCTTTGCGCTTTACGTCCTTGGCCTTGGCCTTCTTGTCTTCTAGGTCAGCCCCTCCGCATGCCTTGCACATTTGTTTGCCATATTGAACATCTCCAAGGCTGTGCAAAGGTCCTCATGGATGGCGAGCTCCTCTTTCATCTTGACATCACGGATGCCATCAGTGAACGCTGAAATGATGGCCTCGTCCGACACCTTGGGGATCTTGAGGCGAATGTAGTTGAAGCGCTGGATATACTTCTGCAGGGTCTCTCCTGGCTGCTGCTTGATGCGACGTAGGTCACGTGCGGCCGGCGTACGGTCGCGAGTGCCCTGGAAGTTGGTGATCAAGCGGACGCGCATCTCCTCCCAGGACGAGACCCATCCCACGGGAAGATTCAGGAGGGCCATGGGGAACCAGTTCACCATGATCTTCTCGTCGCCGTTGGCCGCCTCGATGCTCAGCTCGTAGAGCTACAGGAACTCGACGGGGTCGGCGGTGCCGTCGTAGAAAGGGGGCAGGTCAGGTTTGAACTTGCTCGGCCAGATGGCGTTGCAAAGCTCCGAGGTGAACGCGCGACATCCTGCTGTGGCCACGGGGGCCCGTTGAAGGGGTGGAACCTGGTCCTGGTGCACGCGTGCCAACACCTCCTGTGGCGGCACACAGGCTTGACGTGGGGGTGCAAGAAGCACACGGGCTTCCCCTTGAGGCTGCGGGACCACCTCGCAGCTCACCTCTTCCCGTGCAGGTGCCCGGCGCGGTGGGTCGTGCCATGGTGCCACATGCCTTGGCTCGATGATGACGCCCTGGGCCGGAGGTGGTGGAGGAGCCCCGTGAGCCATGTCACTCGTGGCAGGCGGCTGCTGAGGCAGTGAGCGGGCTGGTGCAGCGGAGCCCCCAGCCGCGCTGACGAGCTCAACGATCTACTCGAGCCATTCCTCGTAGAAGTCCTCGAACGGGTGGTAGTGAAGGAGCTCTCGCGCCATGAGCATAGCAGCCTGCGCGTTCATCGGGCCGTGATACGCGTGGGAGGATGAAGCTGCCGGGGTCAGTGACGAAATGGCGGTGCACCCATCGCGGTGCACTGAAGGGTGCATCGAAGAAGCTTGCTGCTTGTGGCTGGCAGGGCCCGTGGTGGCATTGGCCACCGGAGACGGAGCACGACGAGCACAACAATCGTTTGCTGGAGCCGTCTGAGGAGCGCGAGCAACGACTACGGCCCGGCGCTCGGCGCGAGCTTGGCTTGCGTCAGCCATGGAGGTGTCGGAGTGACGGTGGATCGATCGATGGAAGAGAAGATCCGACGCACCCCTAACTGGCACGCCAAATGTCGTATTACAGGTTCCGCAAACCCTTGAAAGGTTTGAACTCTAGGGTGCATGCAGAGATCTCAACCTACCTAGCCTACCTACTCATGATCCTCCCAAGCCTAGTGCGACGAGCTCGAAGAGACAAAGAGACACATCAGTTTATCCTGGTTCGGGCCACCTTGCGGTGTAATACCCTATCCCGCATTTTTGTGGATTGCCTCGAAGGGCTGAGGATGAACTAGTACAGTGGATGAACAGGCCTCAGGAGGTGAGGTGTTCTTGAGCTCAAGAGAGCTGGTGAGGTGGTCGGGTGAGAGTGGATCTCTTCCCGTCGCTCTCCCTCTCCTCATGATGGTGGCTAAGTCCTATTTATAGTGGCCTTGGTCCTCTTCCCAAATGTTGGCAGGAAGGGATCTCACAATGGCCGGATTTGAAAGGGGACAAGTAGTACAGCTTATCCTGACTAAAGTGGTCTTCACCCGCGAAAAGCCCATGGTCGTGACGCTGCGGTGGGCTCGGTGATGACCTCTCTGCTGCCGTCTTGGCGGTCTTGGTCTTGTTGCACCAGAATGGAAACCTTTGGCCGATTCCTCGGGACTCCACACCTGCGGCTTGCCTCCCTTGCACCAAAGAGGAAACTGGCGCTCTATGCCCGTGGCACCTGCCTGGCCTTGGTCGTCATGGATCACGTCAGCTGAGCCTCGCGAGGTGCACCTTGCATAGAACTTTCCGCCCCTCGGGAGCCAGCCTGAAGAGAAAATCGGTGGTCTTGGCATCGTCCGCCTCACGAGGCTTGGCCCCTTGCGAGGTTCTTGAGTCCTTGATGCTGAAGCTGGGCCATACCAGGCCATCGGGGGAGCCACGTGGTGGGCCGCAGGCAGGCTAGTCTGGATACGCCCATATCTAGAACGCCAACAGTAACATTGTGTGGTATCATGCAACACTTCATTTATTAGATTGTAGACTCATTTTGTCTTGGTATGTGTGATGTTACAATAACTAGATATGTTACCACATGCCTCTCTTTCCTCATTAATTACTCGCCTCATCATCTATTTTACCTAAAGATGTGTGATGTTACCACCTATGTTACTCCCACTATGGATAGTCTTACCACGAAAGCCACATGACACGATTATGATTTAAATCCCAATGACTCCCACGCAAAAAAAAAACACGGCATGCTTGTCACACGAATGTAGGAATGTATAAAAGGTTATTTTCCTCTCGTTGAACATAAGGGAAGGGTTATGTAGCTGGTTAGCCTATTCGCTCATCAAACTTGAGGTCTCTGGTTCGATAACTACACTTGAGCATAATTTTGTTTTTGTTCGACTTCTTTCTTCCACCCAATGAGAGGTAGGCCCCGCATGACAGAGAGAGAAAGTGATCTGGGGTGGTGCCAGGAGGATGATTTGACTGGTCAAAATGGATGGATACGGAGCTATACGATCTTGTAGTGACCGTGTAATAACCTCATCACGTATAAGCTGCAGCGTCAACACTTGTTTTCTAGGTTTTGCACTCTTCACACTCTCTCTCCTGTATATATATATATACACGCTGGACCCTTAGTGCTTGTAGTTTCCCTCTTCACACTCACTCACCCTCTCCAGATCTAAACAAGACTTCTTTGGCCTCTCTCTCTACCCTCATTGCTGGTCAAAGAGCCAGCAGGATCCGTCCATCAGGAAGGGAAGGAGGCTTAACGCTGTCGCCGTCGGCGAGGGATGGAATCCACTACTGGCGCAGCTATTCACTTTCACCCAGCGGCAGCGCGGGAGGGCCTCCGACCCCTTCTTCTTCGCCGCCGTACATAGTGTGGGCCGAACGGCCTCCGGTCACCCACCAAACCACACCCTAAGAACCTTAAGGTATAATTTACTTATTCCACATGCATTACTCTAGCTGCATGTGGGCTTTTCCGCTTGTGCACTCGAATCTAGGTGTTGGATCAAACAGGAAAGTAGTGGGGAAAGTTGTATAGCATGAATCTAGGATGTGGTTCAAAGAGGAAAGGAATGGGGGAAAGTTGTGGGGAAAGTTGTATAGCATGAATCTAGGACGTGGTTCAAAAAAGAAAGGAAGGGGGGAAAGTAATGGGGAAAGTTGTATAGCATGAATCTAAGATGTGGTTCAACGAGGAAAGGAATGGGGGAAAGTAGTGGGGAAAGTTGTGTAGCATGAATCTAGGACGTGGTTCAAAGAGGAAATGAAGGGGGAAAGTACTAGTACAGACTGGCTATCTAGCACCTGTGTTGGTCAAAAAGGGAAAACAATGACAAACGCAGTATGCACATCTGTAACGAACTAATCTTTTGTTCTGGGGGACAAGGCTGTAGAGTTTGAGCAGGACTAGATTTGCTGCGCTCACATAGGGAAAGGTGTCAAAAGATAACAAAACTGGGACCAACAGAAATATGCTCCTTGGTTGTTTGTTCTTTGTTGCAACAAACTGTGCATCACCCCTTCATACTCCCTCCGTCCGAAAATACTTGTCATCAAAACAGATAAAAAAAGATGTATCTAGAACTAAAATATGTCTAGATGCATCCCCTTTTATCCATCTTGATGACAAGTATTTCCGGACGGAGGGAGTACATCGGTAGATGCACATGGTGCTGGTGCGTCCACTATCCCGTGCAACTCTTTAGCTGTTGTTAATCTAAGGCCCTATTTGGTTAAAAACTCCCTAGTCCCTACCTACTTGGTTATAGGGACTAAACATGGACTAGAGGTTATTAAATGACATGCTAAAAGACCATGTTACCCCTAGTAATGAACTAATAGATACAAGGTGCAATGCGGGGCAGGGGCAACTATTGGAAAAAGTCCCAAAAAGACTCTCCCTCGGGGTCTTCTTTCTTTAGTCCCAAATGCCCACTTTTAGTCCCTAAAAGTCCTTCCTGTGTGGTTTAGATGGGACTGACACGAAGTTTTTTTAGTCCCTACACCAAAATGTCCCTATAAACAAACACCCTCTAATAATGCCGCTGGAAAATTGATGCAATGCCACAGTTAAAAGAAAATTACATGTTTAACGAATTTTATTGTTAATATAATCTCTCTGTTAATATTAATCAATGCCACCGTTTGAGAAATGCTACTGTCTTACTTTCTTTCCCATTTAGATAAGTTAGATGCTTCTTTTTGTTGGCTTCTGTGCCATCCACTGTTATTGACCACTAGTTGTTTCCTTTGCACCTCTGTGTAAACATGGTTATCTACTTCACCTTGTTGCTATTGTGACCTTTTGTTGCACTACACAAAACACTTTGTTTTAAGATTGTTTTGTGCAGTTCAACCAAAATGTCACACCGACAACGTTGCTTGATTGCTTGATCTTAGTGGAACTGCACAAGAGGAGATCTTACTTCTTATCCATTTTGGCAAATTTGGTTCAGATCTTCTTCTTGTGAGTTGTTTGAATTCCGTGTCATGAGAGGTCAGTACTAGCCTTCTTTCACATGATTCTGCAGTGTGCTTTCATATGTTGTGCTACTTGTACGGTAATGTTGCTTGATTTTAGTGAACTGCACAAATGGAGACAAGACTTGCAATCTGTATGTGCACCGTAATATCCCATTGAGGTAAGATAAGGATATTTCACAACTGTTGGCCTGTATTTTTCCACTTTCATTAGAAAATTAATGTCATTGTTTAGTGCTATACTTGAAGGTGAAGCTTGTCTGTTATTGAACCAAGTGATGAAGGGGAAGAACAAGCGGAAGAAAAACAAAAATCATCTCCTGGTGCTATAATGAAGCACTGGAACCGTGATGACACAAGTAATGATATAGTGTTGCATCTTAATTTATTTCTATGGATGGAACGAGCAATTGGCTGGCCACTGATTTGATGCCACCCTTAATGTAATATGTAATTATCTCTACTTGTGCAAACAGGGATCTTCTTGGAAGATACCATATATTTTAGTGGAACTGCATAAGAAGATGTTGGAAACATTAAACTAATCGAGGACTATATAGTAAGCATGGCCACCACAGTAGATAGCAACAGATGGTTCCAGAGAAGTGCTTCATCTGTATGCTCTACACAATAAGCCTCCTGACAAAGGTTGGTATTCGCCCACGGATTTCATCCATATGATTGAGCTTTGTCTTCCCTATCGGTGTTGTGCTACTGTTTAGATACTATCATGAGAAAGTGGTATTGTCCTTGAGGAGTGCTTCATCTATGTTGTTTTAAATGTCCCCTTTCCTTTTTTTCGAGCAAATAGGGATGCTAGCATTTAGTTTTCCTCTTGTCTTTGCACAACAGGATCATCCTCCTCTGAAGAAGAATATGGAGTACATGAAGTGACTAGTTCCGATTATGCCAGGATGAAGAAGCCCTGTCTATCTTCTCATCAGAAGGAGCAGTTGAAGGATGATTACATTACTCCGCACAAGACCAAACTAACTTCAGCTTAGAAGGACTGACAGATCTCCATTTTCTTGTTGTGATGCGCAAGTATAGTGTTGTTCTAGGATTCTTTCCGGTGAGTTCCATTTTTCTAAAAGTTTGCTCTACATGGACCATGTAGGTGCCTGTTTAAAGTATCAATTCATAGTACAGTTTGCTTTATACTAATCACTTTTTTTGTATTTATGCAAACAGGGGTGCTCATCTTGATTTCAATGGGAACTGCACAAAACGTTCATGAATACATCGAATCATTCATTTCCACCACAAGAAAGGAGGTGTCGATAAGTTCATGGCGTTGCAACATATAAGAGCGAAATCATACAAGCTATGCGTGAATTTGGTTGATTTTGGTGGAATTGCAGAAAAAGAACATCTGGCTTATTTAGCATGAGGTGCCATGTCTCAAACTGATGGCAAACCCTGCCCATTCCACAATCGTAGGCATTTGATATTTTGGAATGGGACAACCTTGTCAAATTTTGCTCATTGATGTTAGCAAGAAGACATGTGTTTGATATTTTCGAATGGGACGCCCTTTGCTATCAACAGCGTTGATCGATTTTTCTTTATTCTTTAGTTGTGAAGTAAATATTGGCTCTGCCATGTGGATCACTGAGATGCATAATCATCGATTGTTTTGAATGTTCTCTATGAATTGCAAGGCCTGCGTGTTTGATTGCAATGTATAGGAACGCTAAAAAGCTGCTCAAACTCTTTGTACTCCTTTTTTTTCCTTTTTACTTTGCACATTGTGAAAGTGCATACTGTTTTCTACAAGATTGGTCAAAGTAGAGATACTTTGACTCCAGACAAAACTTGTATGCAGACTACAAAGGACCGGAGGGAGTATATGTGAAACTACTATAAACGAGGTGATCACCCTGGGAATAATGCTAGTACGTGTTGTTTTGCATGTTCATCCAATGCCAGTGATACAAGAATTCAAACTAATCAAAATAAATTCATTCATACATGGTTGGATTTCATATAAACATGCTGGATTTCATTACATTTCATACATTCTTCAACTAAAAAGGGGTGCACTGGAGGTATAACTAATTAACCGAAGCTACCCACCTGTGTCCGGCTGAGCCGGCTTCTTCTCCAGCGGACTATTCTTCAGTGACTTAACTGCACATGCAGTCTTGTAACTGACATGTGGTCCAGATGCCTGATGGGTCCACGTGTCAGTCAGCCAACTGCACCAGCAGTTAAGTAGAAGCAGCGTCCTTCTCCAACATAGCTCTCTGACTCCACGTCGCCGCCAAGAAGCTAATCGTCCATCAATGGTCAACCCGCCTAGCTTGGCTTCAACCGGAGGGTAGCAGCGGTGGCCTTACTTGGACCCGAGCGGTAGCGACCTACCGTGTTCTACTCTTCCTCATTTTCTATGTGGCGCGGCCTCGTTGGCAGCGGGGCGGGGCCAAAACGGAGCTGGCGATGTCCTCCATCTCGTTGTCGGCGGGGTGGCACCTCGGCGGAGTGGGGGAAATCCTCCCCCTCGTTGCCGGAAGGGTGGTGCCCTGGCTGAGCCGGCGATGTCCTCTGCCTTGTTCTTGGCTGGGCGGGGCCTCGGCGGAGTAGGGCATCCGCCTTGGTGCCGGTGGAGCGGGGCCTCGGCGGAGTTGGCGATGCCCTCTGTCTCGTTGCCAACAGGGCGACGCCTTGGCGTAGCGGGGGAAATCCTCCCCCTCGTTGCCGGCAGGGTGGGGCTTTGGCTGAGCCAACGATGTCCTCTGCCTCGTTGTTGGCGGGGCGGGGCCTCGGCGGAGCCAGTGGTGTCCTCTGCATCGTTGTTGGTGCCGCGGGGCCTCGGTGGAGTAGGGCCTCGTTGATGCCAGCGGAGCGGGGACTCCACAGAGCCGACATTGTCCTCTGCCTCATCCTCGGTCTCGCCAAATAGCGCCTCGCCCGCTTCATCGCCCTCTTTGTAGGCGGCCACAGCCTTCGCCACCCGCATGCGGTACCACCAGCGCTCAAGGTGGCCCTCGCGGGCGGAGCGGTATGAGTCAAGCAGTGCCTCCTGCTCCGCCCGCTCCTCAGCGATCTGCTGCTCCACCTACAGGTGCTCCTGGAGGAGATGATGGTTGTAGGCGGCATTGGCCTGCACCTCCCGGAACAGCTCCTCGCGCTTCTGCCTCACCGTGTCCATATATTGGGCACGGGCCTCGCCGATGTTCATGGTGCAATGCACTGGCGAGGATGGCACGGAGGAGGGGGTTGGCACCGTGATAGAGGCAAAGGTGTCCCGTCTTTCGATGAGATGATGGATATCGCTTTGGGGGTAGTCGACTTTGATGATCCGACTACGAACATGCGTGGACGTCGCGCCTTAGCAATCGCTAAACCAACTCCGAGAGGTTATTGACCACGCCGGAGCACGATCAACCTGACCACGAGGGTCTGTTTCCTGCGAGCAAACGAAGAACAGGCAAGAAACTGAGATTGCAATCTGGATATTGTGAATATAAGATGAAAGCTTTATTGATCAAGGTGGGGTTCTGTGACACCTTTGTCTGGTCGTTGAACACAAACGAAGTACGCGAAGTTGCAGCTATGGCGAACTTTTAATCTAACCAAAACCCAAAGTCTAAACGGTGCCCTAAGGGCTGTATATATGGAGGAAGAGAGGGGAATTTCGTGGCCCTTGGTGGAGGGGTCCGAAATCAACCCTATCTCTTGTTTCCCCACACATACGGACTCTAAAAATAGCCTATACTTATGTATTTCGAAATTACATGGGCCTGGCCCAATAAAAAGGTGACGCAGCACCTATAATAGCCCAGGGACGAAATTTATGAAGTGGCATCTTATATATTTCGTCCAAGGCTTCATGCACCCATTCTGGTGGCTTCAAAGTCCTGAAATCATCACTTGTAACTCCGTTCTTGTTCCCCTTGCGCATGGCATCATCTCCATACTTGTTCTTGCTCCAATGTTCATCCTTCTCCAAGCTAGGCCATTCATTTGTAAGCAAAACAAATGTATCCAATTTAGGCAGCATCATATTCTCATGAACATTAGAATCATTACCAAGAAACGAAAGTACCTGATAATTTAATTGGCGTGCACGAGCTCTAGTAATTGGTCCCGTATATGTAGCAGTAGGGGCTATGGGTGTAACAATGGTATTGATGTCCTCATCATCCTCCCCTTCTTGAAATGAAGTCATCCTCGACGGAAGCTCTTCTGCCTCACCCAAATAAGGCTTCAAATCTGCAATGTTAAAAGTAGGACTAACCCCAAAATCTACAGGCAGCTCAAGTTTATATGCATTATCATTTATTTTCTCTAACACCTTAAAGGGACCATCAGCACGTGGCATTAGCTTTGATTTGCGCCAATCCGGAAATCTATCCTTACGCAAATGTAACCAAACAAGATCTCCAGGTGCAAACACAACATGTTTTCTACCCTTATCTCCAGCAAGTTTATATTTAGCATTCATACGCTCAATGTTTTCCTTAGTTAACTCATGCATTTTTAAAATCAATTCAGCACATTGTTTAGCATCAAAATTAACCTTCTCCGAAGATGGAAGAGGCAACAAATCAATAGGTGCACGAGGTAGGAAACCATACACAACTTCAAAAGGGCACATCTTAGTAGTAGAATGCAATGAACGATTATAAGCAAATTCAATATGAGGCAAGCATTCCTCCCACATTTTCTTATTATTCTTCAAAACAGCCCTAAGCATAGTAGACAACGTTCTATTGACTACTTCAGTTTGTCCACCAGTTTGGGGGTGACAAGTAGTACTAAAAAGCAGTTTAGTCCCCAACTTAGCCCATAAACATCTCCAAAAGTGGCTAAGAAATTTAGTATCACGATCTGAAACAATAGTATTTGGCACACCATGCAAGCGAATAATTTCACGAAAGAACAAATCAGCAACATTAACAGCATCATCGCTTTTATGACATGGTATAAAGTGTGCCATTTTCGAGAATCTATCCACGACAACAAATATGCTATCCCTCCCCTTCTTTGTTCGAGGTAAACCTAAAACAAAGTGATAGAGGCAAAGGTGTCCCGTCTTTCGATGAGATGATGGATATCGCTTTGGTGGAAGTCGACTTTGACGATCCGACTACGAACGTGCGAGGACGTCGCGCCTTAGCAATCGCTAAACCAACTCCGAGAGGTTATTGACCACGCCGGAGCACGATCAACCTGACCACGAGGGTCTGTTTCCTGCGAGCAAACGAAGAACAAGCAAGAAACTAAGATTGCAATCTGGATATTGCGAATATAAGATGAAAGCTTTATTGATGAAGGTGGGGTTCTGTGACGCCTTTGTCTGGTCGTTGAACACAAACGAAGTACGCGAAGTTGCAGCTATGGCGAACTTTTAATCTAAACAAAACCCAAAGTCTAAACGATGCCCTAAGGGCTGTATATATGGAGGAAGAGGGGGGGAATTTCGTGGCCCTTGGTGGAGGGGTCCGAAATCAACCCTATCTCTTGTTTCCCCACACATACGGACTCTAAAAATAGCCTATACTTATGTATTTCGAAATTACATGGGCCTGGCCCAATAATAAGGTGACGCAGCACCTAAAATAGCGTCGGGACGAAATTTATGAAGTGGCATCTTGTATATTTCGTCCAAGGCTTCATGCACCCATTATGGTGGCTTCAAAGTCCTGAAATCATCACTTGTAACTCCGTTCTTGTTCCCCTTGCGCATGGCATCATCTCCATGCTTGTTCTTGCTCCAATGTTCATCCTTCTCCAAGCTAGGCCCTTCATTTGTAAGCAAAACAAATGTATCCAATTTAGGCAGCATCATATTCTCATGAACATTAGAATCATTACCAAGAAACGAAAGTACCTGGTAATTTAGTTGGCGTGCACGAGCTCTAGTAATTGGTCCAGTATGTATAGCAGCAGGGGCTGTGGGTGTAACAATTGTATTGATGTCCTCATCATCCTCCCCTTCTTGAAATGAAGTCGTCCTCGACGGAAGTTCATGTTCCTCACCCAAATAAGGCTTCAAATCTGCAATGTTAAAAGTGGGACTAACCCCAAAATCTGCAGGCAACTCAAGTTTATATGCATTATCATTTATTTTCTCTAACACCTTAAAGGGACCATCAGCACGTGGCATTAACTTTGATTTGCGCAAATCAGGAAATCTATCCTTACGCAAATGTAACCAAACAAGATCTCCAGGTGCAAACACAACATGTTTTCTACCCTTATCTCCAGCAAGTTTATATTTAGCATTCATGCGCTCAATGTTTTCCTTAGTTAACTCATGCATTTTTAAAATCAATTCAGCACGTTGTTTAGAATCAAAATTAACCTTCTCCGAAGATGGAAGAGGCAACAAATCAATAGGTGCACGAGGTAGGAAACCATACACAACTTCAAAAGGGCACATCTTAGTAGTAGAATGCAATGAACGATTATAAGCAAATTCAATATGAGGCAAGCATTCCTCCCACATTTTCTTATTATTCTTCAAAACAGCCCTAAGCATAGCAGACAACGTTCTATTGACTACTTCAGTTTGTCCATCAGTTTGGGGGTGACAAGTAGTACTAAAAAGCAGTTTAGTCCCCAACTTAGCCCATAAACATCTCCAAAAGTGGCTAAGAAATTTAGTATCACGATCTGAAACAATAGTATTTGGCACACCATGCAAGCGAATAATTTCACGAAAGAACAAATCAGCAACATTAACAGCATCATCGCTTTTATGACATGGTATAAAGTGTGCCATTTTCGAGAATCTATCCACGACAACAAATATGCTATCCCTCCCCTTCTTTGTTCGAGGTAAACCTAAAACAAAGTCCATAGATATATCCTCCCAAGGAACACTAGGTACAGGCAAAGGCATATATAAACCATGAGGATTGAGTCGTGACTTAGCTTTTTGACTTGTAGTGCAGCGAGCAATAAAACGCTCAACATCCCGTCTCATCTTTGGCCAAAAGAAATGTGTAGCAAGTACGTCCTCCGTCTTCTTCACGCCAAAGTGTCCCATTAATCCTCCTCCATGCGCCTCCTGCAACAACAGAAGACGAACGGAGCTAGCTGGAATGCATAGCTTGTTAGCACGAAACAGAAATCCATCGTTAACGACGAACTTGTTCCACATTCTTCCTTCTTTACAATTCTACATTACATCTTTAAAATCAGCATCATGCACATATTGATCTTTGATGGTCTCCAAAACAAATATTTTGAAGTCCAGTTGTGAAAGCATAGTATAGCGGCGAGACAATGCATCAGCAATAACATTTTCTTTTCCCTTCTTGTGTTTAATGACATAAGGAAAAGTCTCAATGAATTCAACCCATTTAGCATGTCTACGATTCAGTTTAGCTTGACTTTTAATATGTTTCAAAGATTCATGATCAGAATGTATAACAAATTCTTTGGGCCATAAATAATGTTGCCATGTTTCTAAAGTCCGAACAAGAGCATATAATTCTTTATCATAAGTAGAATAATTCAGACTAGGCCCACTCAATTTTTCAGAAAAGTATGCAACAGGTTTGCCATCTTGTAATAACACACCGCCTAATCCAATTCCACTAGCATCACATTCAAGCTCAAAAGTCTTATTAAAATCAGGAAGTTGGAGTAAAGGAGCATGTGTCAACTTATCATTCAATACCGAGAAGGCTTCTTCCTGTGCGGTACCCCAAAGAAAAGGCACATCTTTCTTTGTAAGCTCATTGAGAGGTGCAGCAATGGTGCTGAAATCTCTCACAAAACGCCTATAGAATCCAGCGAGGCCAAGAAAACTCCTCACTTGTGTGACCGTTTTGGGTTGCGGCCAACTCTCAATAGCTTCAATCTTGGCTTTATCAACTTCAATTCCCTGTGGAGTAACAACATAGCCAAGAAAAGATACTCGGTCGGTGCAAAAGGTGCACTTCCCAAGGTTACCAAACAAACGTGCATCACGTAGAGCAATAAAAACAGCACGTAAATGTTCCAAATGTTCTTCCAAAGATCTGCTATAAATCAATATGTCATCAAAGTAAACTACCACAAATCGTCCAATGAAAGCACGTAAAACTTCGTTCATTAATCTCATGAAAGTACTAGGTGCATTAGTTAACCCAAAAGGCATGACTAACCACTTATATAATCCAAACTTAGTTTTGAATGCTGTTTTCCATTCATCTCCCAAATTCATACGAATTTGATGGTATCCACTACGCAAATCAACTTTGGAGAATATTGTAAAGCCACTCAATTCATCAAGCATATCATCTAGCCTAGGAATAGGATGACGATAACGAATAGTAATATTATTAATGCCTCTACAATCAACACACATACGTGATGTACCATCCTTTTTCGGCACTAGAATAATAGGAACAACACAAGGACTAAGGGATTCGCGTATATAACCTTTGTCGAGAAGCTCTTGTACATATAGGAACATCACAAGAAGTAGAAGGCATGAAAATATTGGAACTCAGTTTGCACATATAAGTGAAGCTCTTATTCTCTTCAAAAGATTGGCAATGTTCATCATTAAACCATCCTAACTTTGATGAATAAACCTTACTTGCATCAAATTTACATGCTACAACATGCTTAAATAAGCAAACATGCAATAAGTCATTGGACACAGAATCATCATCAAGATTAGAGGTCATATCAAAATGATTAAACATTGGTTCTTTTGCATCAACAGTTAATTCAATGGGTGCACTCAAAATTGTTGATATTTCAGTTGTTTGATCACATGACACATTCATGACAGTAACAAGAGTCTCTAAAATAGGTGGTGTGCTCAAATCAACAGGTAACTCAATACATGACGCATTCAAGTTAACTAGGCATGCATCTTTCTCATGTGAAGTTATATCATCAATATCTTTACTGTTACCTTGTGGCAAAGATGTAGCTGATGTAGGTACGGACGTTGACAATGTACCATACCCTTGAGATGACGCCGCGCTCATAATCCAGGTGCAATGATGGAGGAACCCACCGGCGGTGGTGAGCATGAACTGGAATAGTAGTTGTTGTAGTCACCTAATGCATCCTCCTGTATCTGTCTCTCAAAGGTACAAGCTCGGACATACATACCAGTAATGCAACGAGGAATATACTGAAATCTTGCCTGAATATCATGGTTCAAACCACCAAAAAATCTATTCATTGTATCATTCTCAGATTCTTCTATGTCACAATGATGCATATAAGATTTGAACTCTTGGTAGTAAGCATGAACAGTGTTGTTGCCTTGTTTAAATTGTTCAAATTTGCGAAGCAATTCACGACGATAATAAGGAGGGAAAAATTGTTGTCTCATTACAGCTTTCAAAACTTTCCAAGTTGTGGGTTGGTTATCAATGTTTTTCTTACAATGTACACTCCACCAAACAGAAGCAAAATCAGTAAATGCTCTAGTGGCTGCTCGCACTCGCTCAAGTTCAGAAAAGTCATGGTAACTAAAAACTTGTTCTACTTCAAGCTCCCAAGCTAGATAAGTAGTAGGATTAAATCTACCCTCAAATGACGGTAAAAAGATAACCTGACCATGTGCTTGTGTGTGTTGTCCCAACTCTCGTGATGGTGAAGATGTGTCCATCGTCCAAGAACTTCTATCTTCGGAACCTGTCATGATTAGTAGAAACAAGAAACAAAATTCAAGAATAATGTTCCTATGAACTACTAGGGTGTGGTGGTAAAGCGCTCACAGTAAAGCAAATATCAATATCTTACAAGTTCTTACCAAGCAGCAGGTGGTGACAGGCAACCAGCGGTGTCAAATAACTATGAAGATTGTGTAAAGCGATTGCCAGGGGAACGTACGTATACACGGTGTAGAAATATGTGGAGCTGGGTTGGCTATATATGGTAGCAAAAGATTAGCAATAATCAATTCAGAGATGCGATGTTGAATAAACGCTCAACGACGGTACTGTGCTGGTCCTAGGCTAGACCGAACTAGAGACGCGAGCCTAGAACACTAATGAGGTCACGTCGTAGCACAACTAGCATCAATGAAGGATACTAAGTAGCTCTGGACAGCAAGATATAAGTGAAGTTCACAACGGCAGTAAAGATAATGAGGTGAAACAACAGCCAAGCAGGATATATCAACAACTTTGTCTCCAACTTTCCTCTGAAAAAGTTTGTGCCGATTTTTTTGTTTTTTTTTCTTCTCTCTTTTTTTTCCTCACACTTTTTTTTCTTTCTCTCCTTTTTTTTTCTCTGACTTTTTTTTCCTTTTTTTTCTCTCGTTTTTTTTCTCTCTTTTTTTCTCCCTCTTTCCAAAACAAACTAGATAAGATGCAGATTGGATCAAGTGAAGATGTGAACGATCTCAACTATTATTATGACAATGAATGGTGGGTAGCACGTGGTGGAAATTGATGGATGGGTGGTGGACAGCGGAAGAGATAATGATGCAGCGGTGGCGTGACTAATGTGAACAGAACTCGAAACTCTGAACGAACTAGACACTAAGACCAGCAACTCGACACGACGATGCAACCGATAATTCAACTATGCAAGCAATGAAAAGAAAATTGCAAAGGCTCAGACTGGCTTGGACCAAGGATGAATTGATCTAACTCTTTTTTTGTGGCTTTCTGTGACGCCTTTGTCTGGTCGTTGAACACAAACGAAGTACGCGAAGTTGCAGCTATGGCGAACTTTTAATCTAAACAAAACCCAAAGTCTAAACGGTGCCCTAAGGGCTGTATATATGGAGGAAGAGAGGGGAATTTCGTGGCCCTTGGTGGAGGGGTCCGAAATCAACCCTATCTCTTATTTCCCCACACATACGGACTCTAAAAATAGCCTATACTTATGTATTTCGAAATTACATGGGCCTGGCCCAATAAAAAGGTGACGCAGCACCTATAATAGCCTCGGGACGAAATTTATGAAGTGGCATCTTGTATATTTCGTCCAAGGCTTCATGCACCCATTATGGTGGCTTCAAAGTCCTGAAATCATCACTTGTAACTCCGTTCTTGTTCCCCTTGCGCATGGCATCATCTCCATGCTTGTTCTTGCTCCAATGTTCATCCTTCTCCAAGCTAGGCCCTTCATTTGTAAGCAAAAAAAATGTATCCAATTTAGGCAACATCATATTCTCATGAACATTAGAATCATTACCAAGAAACGAAAGTACCTGATAATTTAATTGGCGTGCGCGAGCTCTAGTAATTGGTCCCGTATATGTAGCAGTAGGGGATGTGGGTGTAACAATGGTATTGATGTCCTCATCACACCGGATCGTCGACTACCATGTTCTCCATTGGGATGTCTTCGTCCTCCGGCTGCCTGCCGGCCAACCAGTCGGCAGCAATGGCTGCCATCTCCTTGTGGTCCATCGTCCGCCCGTCTCAAAGAGCGCTGGAGTGCGAGGAAGCCATGGTGGGCAGTAGTGGTGTGGACAGGAGAAAGGGAACAGAGGCGGATGACTGCGGCTATGGCTGGGGCGGTAGTTTATATAGCAAGGGTAGGCGGCGGAGGGACGGACGTGTGGTCCCGGAGTAGCCGCCTCGGCAACCGGGTATCATTAATGTAGGCGGCAGATGGATGAACGGACGACACTTGTGTCGTTTCAAGGCGGAGCAATCGCCTGCACCGGGAAGCGGGGCGGGCGGTGCTGACCGTTTCAGGCGGAAAGCGCACACAAGCGAGGGAGGCGGTCTGGGTGGACCAGGGCAGTCAGACTCGTGCTTGGTAGCGGGTCGGTACAGTAGCCGGACATGGTGGCTCGCGAGCGAGCTTGCCGAGCTGAGCGATGACAATCAAACGATGGATATGGCTTCCGACCAGGAGTCGGCGCCACTGTCCAACCCACTCCATGCCGTGTTCACCATAGAGCAGGTGCGGCCGCACTTCAACGCCCTAATGGCGGAAGAGCTACAAGCACAGGAGGACATGTGCCGCAACCTCCATCTCCTCAACGAGCACCGGTGAACAAGCGAACAACAATGGCATCGCGGACATGTGGCCCTATGATCCTGGCTTCCCGAATGAGCAGCAGGTGTTGTATCAGACCATCCGTAGGGCCCACGAGGCCCTCTCCATCGTCCTTCGAGTTGTTGCACTCGCCGTGGCGCCACCGTCTCGTGTTGTCAACATGGTCAACGGACATGAGGAATGAGGAGATGAATTTACTTCGAGAGGATGACAGTGGGGACCCACCAGGGCCATAGCCGCACATACACAAGTGCCTGCTTATTAAATACAACTGTATTTTTTCGCTTCCTCCTGGTTTCCTGACATCACGGTCCCACACCATTGTCAACCTATGTAGTCAATAAATGAGAGAATTACACAAGGAGCGGCCGTGATGAGGACATCAATACAATTGTTACACCCACAGCCCCTGCTGCTATACATACTGGACCAATTACTAGAGCTCGTGCACGCCAACTAAATTACCAGGTACTTTCGTTTCTTGGTAATGATTCTAATGTTCATGAGAATATGATGCTGCCTAAATTGGATACATTTGTTTTGCTTACAAATGAAGGGCCTAGCTTGGAGAAGGATGAACATTGGAGCAAGAACAAGCATGGAGATGATGGCATGTGCAAGGGGAACAAGAACGGAGTTACAAGTGATGATTTCAGGACTTTGAAGCCACCATAATGGGTGCATGAAGCCTTGGACGAAATATACAAGATGCCACTTCATAAATTTCGTCCCGAGGCTATTTTAGGTGCTGCGTCACCTTATTATTGGGCCAGGCCCATGTAATTTCGAAATACATAAGTATAGGCTATTTTTAGAGTCCGTATGTGTGGGGAAACAAGAGATAGGGTTGATTTCGGACCCCTCCACCAAGGGCCACGAAATTCCCCCCTCTTCCTCCATATATACAGCCCTTAGGGCATCGTTTAGACTTTGGGTTTTGTTTAGATTAAAAGTTCGCCATAGCTGCAACTTCACGTACTTCGTTTGTGTTCAACGACCAGACAAAGGCATCACAGAACCCCAACTTGATCAATAAAGCTTTCATCTTATATTCGCAATATCCAGATTGCAATCTTAGTTTCTTGCTTGTTCTTCGTTTGCTCGCAGGAAACAGACCCTCGTGGTCAGGTTGATCGTGCTCCGGCGTGGTCAATAACCTCTCGGAGTTGGTTTAGCGATTGCTAAGGCGCGACGTCCTCGCACGTTCGTAGTCGGATCGTCAAAGTCGACTTCCACCAAAGCGAAATCCACCATCTCATCGAAAGACGGGACACCTTTGCCTCTATCAAGTGGTATCAGATTTCCAGGTTGCTCGGTGAGATTTTACAGTTTTTCGTAGTTTAGATCGAGTCTGTTCTTCATTCCTACAGTCCACGAAAAAGCCAAAAAAAAATTAGGGTTAGTTCATCATATCCGAACCAATCTGAGCCTTTGCATAATCTTTTTAGGGTTTTGCTTTGTTGAATTTGCGGTTGCATCGTCGTGTCTAGTTGCTGGTCTTAGAGTCTAGTCTTTTAGAGTTTCGAGTTCTGGTCATAAGTTGTCACGCCGCCGCCGCACCGTCATCATCGCCCCTGCCATCTACCACCACCGCACCGAATCCGTATCCATATACCACCACCAATCCGTGTCCATATACCACCACCGATCCATATCCATATACTACCACCGCTACCACCACCGCTGCCATATACCACCACCATATATCCACCACCAATCCGAGTTCTTTGCTTGTTAGGTTTGTTTTCGGGATCCATCTAGATTCCGATTCGTGTTTCCTTGCCGGAGTAGGTTTCGGAAGAAAAAAAAAGAGTCGGGTAGCCACGCTCCGTTTAGGCCCAAAATTTTTCGAAAACGCATTTTTCGAAAAAATTTCTGGCTATCCTATTTTTAGGTGTTTCTGAGTGTTTTGAGACAGGTGCCATTATAGCAAGTTTTTTTTGACCCGTTTCTAGTTTTTGGGTCCGGGCAGTCGACAAAAAAAAAATATTCGAACAAAAAAAATTTCGTGCCCATCCTGTCAGTTTGACCTAGGAAGAGTTTTGAGACACTTGCCATTATAGTGCTTTTTCGCAAAAAAAAAAGCAGCGCAAAAAAAAGAGCGCAAAAAAAAGAGAGCGAAAAGAAAAATTTCAGAGTGTGCTTTTCCCTTGTTTACGTGCCGCGCCGTGATTTTGTTGGTGTTTTAGGCTCGCGTCTCTAGCACAGTCTAGCCTAGGACCAGCACAGTACCGTCGTTGAGCGTTTATTCAACTTTGCATCTCTGAATTGATTATTGCTGACCCTTTTTGCTACCATACTAAAAGCCTTCTCAGCTCCACATACATCTACGTCGTGTGTTCGACTCTCCCTGGTAATCGCTCTATCCAAGCTTTGAGAGTTTTTGACTACAACGGTTGCCGATCACCGCTTGCTGCTGGGTAAGAACTGGTAAGAATTTGAGATTTGCTTGACGGATTTGTGATACACCACCACCACTTCTTAGTAGTCTGTAGGATCATATTCTTGTGTGTTTCTATTGCTGCTAACCATGCCAGGATCACAAGCCGACGAGATTGACTGGGAGAACTTATCGAACAAGGAGCTTCATGATAAGTTTCAGCAAATGATGACTGAACAGGTACAAGATGTGCTGAACAATTTTGAAGAGGCCATGGAGAAGATCACTGGCCTTGAGAAGACGTTCGAAACAAAGCTCGATAACAGATTTAATGAACTGCTTGCGCGTCTTCCAACACCGGCTGCACCTGTCGCACCTCTGCAACAACAACAACTACGCCCCCTTCCGAATCAGTATGGACGAGCACAGCGTGTTCCTATTGAGACAGGACAAACTTCTGGTGCCGCTGCTACTGCTGTTGGTGCTTCTTTGGCTCCTGCTACTGCTCCTGCTGGTACCCAGGAGGATGATGAGTATGCGGGTGATTATGAGGATGAGGTTGATCAAAATCAGATCTACGAGCAGCCACCAGCACCACCACCAGCAGGTCGACCTCAGGTATATACTCGTCATGGTAGGCCTGCACCACCACCTCAGGTACGCGATGATGTCCATATTCCTAAACTGAAATTGAATATTCCACCATTTGAGGGTAGATATGTTCCTGATATATATCTTACTTGGGAGTTAGAAACTGAACAACGATTTACATGTTTACAATATCCTGAGGAGAGACGAGTTGCTGCTGCTGTTTGTGCTTTCACTAGTTTTGCATGTGTATGGTGGTCTGAACATTGTAGATTATATCCTATTCCAACTACTTGGGCTGCTTTGAAAACTGCTATGCGTACGCGTTGGGTTCCACCATATTATCAACGTGAATTGCTTCAAAAATTGCAGCGTTTAAGACAAGGGAAAAATTCTGTAGAAGAATATTATCAGGAATTACAAACTGGCATGATTAGATGTGGTATTGTTGAGGAGAATGAAGCTATGCTTGCACGTTTTCTAGGTGGATTAAATAGAGAGATTCAGACCATTTTAGACTATAAGGAGTATACTAATATCACTCGTTTATTCCATCTTGCTTGTAAAGCTGAACGTGAAGTGCAGGATCGACAAGCATTGGGGCGAACTAACTTTTCTGCAGGCCGACCTTCATCATGGACACCACGTGCATCTTCTACTTCAACTGCACCAGCACCTCCATCCGGTGCCACCTCCAGCCGTGATACAAGAAAACAGGCACAACCACCATTATCTGCCAAGAGCGCACCTGCGGGGCCTGCACAACGTTCTTCTTCTTCCATGGCATCAACAGGGCACACAAGTGATATTATTTGTCGTCGTTGTAAGGGAGGAGGTCATTATGCGAGAGAATGCAAATCTCCACGTGTGATGATTGCTACCGCAGATGGTGGATATGAGTCCGCTAGTGACTATGATGAGGAGACTTTGGCTCTTATTACACGTGAAGAACATGGTGGAGATGATTCTGATCATGAGACGCAATACATGGCTCCTGAAGACGCTGACAGGTATGAATGTTTAGTTGCTCAACGTGTTTTGAGTGTGCAGGTCACACAAGCTGAGCAAAATCAGAGGCACAATTTGTTCCATACCAAGGGAGTTGTGAAGGAACGTTCTGTGCGCGTCATAATAGACGGAGGGAGCTGCAACAACTTGGCTAGCATGGAGATGGTGGAGAAGCTTTCTCTCACCACAAGACCACATCCACATCCTTACTACATCCAATGGTTCAACAACAGCGGCAAGGTTAAGGTAACACGTACTGTTCGTGTGCATTTTAGTATCTCTACATATGCTGATTATGTTGATTGTGATGTGGTACCTATGCAAGCATGTTCCTTATTACTTGGTAGACCATGGCAATTTGATAAAAACTCTGTACACCATGGTAGAAACAATCACTATACTCTTGTTCATAAGGATAAAAATATTACTTTGCTTCCTATGACTCCTGATTCCATTTTGAAAGATGATATTCATAGAGCTAATAAAGCAAAACAGGAGAAGAATATGAGTGAAAATCAGATTGTGGCAAAAGAATTTGAGCAACAAATGAAGCCTAATAATAAACCATCTAGTGTTGCTTCTGAAATTAAATTGAAAAGTGCATGTTTATTTGCCACCAAATCTGATATTGATGAGCTAGATTTCAGCAAATCTGTTTGCTATGCTTTTGTGTGCAAAGAGGCATTATTTTCATTTGAGGACGTGCCTTCCTCTTTGCCTCCTGCTGTCACTAACATTTTGCAGGAGTTCGCTGACGTTTTTCCACAAGACGTGCCACCGGGATTACCGCCTATTCGAGGGATTGAGCATCAGATTGACTTAATTCCCGGTGCTTCACTGCCAAACCGTGCACCATACCGTACCAATCCAGAGGAGACGAAGGAGATTATGCGTCAAGTACAAGAGCTTCTCGACAAAGGTTATATACGCGAATCCCTTAGTCCTTGTGCTGTTCCTATTATTCTAGTGCCGAAAAAGTATGGTACATCACGTATGTGTGTTGATTGTAGAGGCATTAATAATATTACTATTCGTTATCGTCATCCTATTCCTAGGCTAGATGATATGCTTGATGAATTGAGTGGCTCTACAATATTCTCCAAAGTTGATTTGCGTAGTGGCTACCATCAAATTCGTATGAAATTGGGAGATGAATGGAAAACAGCATTTAAAACTAAGTTTGGATTATATGAGTGGTTAGTCATGCCTTTTGGGTTAACTAATGCACCTAGTACTTTCATGAGATTAATGAACGAAGTTTTACGTGCTTTCATTGGACGATTTGTGGTAGTTTACTTTGATGACATATTGATTTATAGCAGATCTTTGGAAGAACATTTGGAACATTTACGTGCTGTTTTTATTGCTCTACGTTGATGAGGACATCAATACAATTGTTACACCCACAGCCCCTGCTGCTATACATACTGGACCAATTACTAGAGCTCGTGCACGCCAACTAAATTACCAGGTACTTTCGTTTCTTGGTAATGATTCTAATGTTCATGAGAATATGATGCTGCCTAAATTGGATACATTTGTTTTGCTTACAAATGAAGGGCCTACCTTGGAGAAGGATGAACATTGGAGCAAGAACAAGCATGGAGATGATGGCATGCGCAAGGGGAACAAGAACGGAGTTACAAGTGATGATTCCAGGACTTTGAAGCCACCATAATGGGTGCATGAAGCCTTGGACGAAATATACAAGATGCCACTTCATAAATTTCGTCCCGAGGCTATTTTAGGTGCTGCGTCACCTTATTATTGGGCCAGGCCCATGTAATTTCGAAATACATAAGTATAGGCTATTTTTAGAGTCCGTATGTGTGGGGAAACAAGAGATAGGGTTGATTTCGGACCCCTCCACCAAGGGCCACGAAATTCCCCCCTCTTCCTCCATATATACAGCCCTTAGGCATCGTTTAGACTTTGGGTTTTGTTTAGATTAAAAGTTCGCCATAGCTGCAACTTCGCGTACTTCGTTTGTGTTCAACGACCAGACAAAGGCGTCACAGAACCCCACCTTGATCAATAAAGCTTTCATCTTATATTCGCAATATCCAGATTGCAATCTCAGTTTCTTGCTTGTTCTTCGTTTGCTCGCAGGAAACAGACCCTCGTGGTCAGGTTGATCGTGCCCCGGCGTGGTCAATAACCTCTCGGAGTTGGTTTAGCGATTGCTAAGGCGCGACGTCCTCGCACGTTCGTAGTCGGATCGTCAAAGTCGACTTCCACCAAAGCGAAATCCACCATCTCATCGAAAGACGGGACACCTTTGCCTCTATCAAGTGGTATCAGATTTCCAGGTTGCTCGGTGAGATTTTACAGTTTTTTGTAGTTTAGATCGAGTCTGTTCTTCATACCTACAGTCCACGAAAAAGCCACACAAAAAAAATTAGGGTTAGTTCATCATATCCGAACCAATCTGAGCCTTTGCATAATCTTTTTAGGGTTTTGCTTTGTTGAATTTGCGGTTGCATCGTCGGTCTAGTTGCTGGTCTTAGCGTCTAGTCTTTTAGAGTTTCGAGTTCTGGTCATAAGTTGTCACGCCGCCGCCGCACCATCATCATCGCCCCTGCCATCTACCACCACCGCTTATCCGCCACCGCTCCGAATCCGTATCCATATACCACCACCAATCCGTGCCCATATACCACCACCGATCCATATCCATATACTACCACCGCTACCACCACCGCTGCCATATACTACCACCATATATCCACCACCAATCCGAGTTCCTTGCTTATTAGGTTTGCTTTCGGGATCCATCCAGATTCCGATTCGTGTTTCCTTGTCGGGTAGCCACGCTCCGTTTAGGCCCAAAAATTTTCGAAAACGCATTTTTCGAAAAAATTTCTGGCTATCCTATTTTTAGGTGTTTCTGAGTGTTTTGAGACAGGTGCCATTATAGGAAGTTTTTTTTGACCCGTTTCCAGTTTTTGGGTCCGGGCAGTCGAAAAAAAAAATTGGTCGAAAAATTTCGTGCCCATCCTGTCAGTTTGAGCTAGGAAGAGTTTTGAGACACTCGCCATTATAGTGATTTTTCGCAAAAAAAAAAAAGAGCGCAAAAAAAAGAGCGCAAAAAAAAAGAGCGAAAAAAAAATTCAGAGTGTGCTTTTCCCTTGTTTACGTGCCGCGCCGTGATTTTGTTGGTGTTCTAGGCTCGCGTCTCTAGCACAGTCTAGCCTAGGACCAGCACAGTACCGTCGTTGAGCGTTTATTCAACTTTGCATCTCTGAATTGATTATTGCTGACCCTTTTTGCTACCATACTATAAGCCTTCCCAGCTCCACATACATCTACGTCGTGTGTTCGACTCTCCCTGGTAATCGCTCTATCCAAGCTTTGAGAGTTTTTGACTACAACGGTTGCCGATCACCGCCTGCTGCTGGGTAAGAACTGGTAAGAATTTGAGATTTGCTTGACGGATTTGTGACACCCACCACCACCACTTGTTCGTAGTCTGTAGGATCATATTCTTGTGTGTTTCTATTGCTGTTAACCATGCCAGGATCACAAGCCGACGAGATTGACTGGGAGAATTTATCGAACAAGGAGCTTCATGATAAGTTTCAGCAAATGATGACTGAACAGGTGCAAGATGTGCTGAACAATTTTGAAGAAGCCATGGAGAAGATCACTGGCTTTGAGAAGACGTTCGAAACAAAGCTCGATAACAAGTTTAATGAATTGCTCGCGCGTCTTCCACCACCACCACCCGCTGCAGCTAACGCACCTCTCCAACAACAACAACAACGACTACCTCCACGTCGCGAAGCAGACCTCCGCCGAGCAAGCCGTGTTCCTCTTGCGTTTGGCCAAACTGTTGGTGCTGCTGTTGATACTTCTGTGGCTCCTGCTGCTGATGCGGAGGAGGATGATTATGTGGGAGACTATGAGGATGAGGTTGATCAAAATCAACACTACGTGCAGCCACCTGTACCACCACCAGCAGGTCGACCTCAGGTATATATTCGTAATGGTAGGCCTGCACCACCACCTCAGGTACGCGATGATGTCCATATTCCTAAACTGAAATTGAATATTACACCATTTGAGGGTAGATATGTTCCTGATATATATCTTACTTGGGAGTTAGAAACTGAACAACGATTTACATGTTTACAATATCCTGAGGAGAGACGAGTTGCTGCTGCTGTTTGTGCTTTCACTAGTTTTGCATGTGTATGGTGGTCTGAACATTGTAGATTATATCCTATTCCAACTACTTGGGCTGCTTTGAAAACTGCTATGCGTACGCGTTGGGTTCCACCATATTATCAACGTGAATTGCTTCAAAAATTGCAGCGTTTAAGACAAGGGAAAAATTCTGTAGAAGAATATTATCAGGAATTACAAATTGGCATGATTAGATGTGGTATTGTTGAGGAGAATGAAGCTATGCTTGCACGTTTTCTGGGTGGATTAAATAGAGAGATTCAGACCATTCTAGACTATAAGGAGTATACTAATATCACTCGTTTATTCCATCTTGCTTGTAAAGCTGAACGTGAAGTGCAGGATCGGCAAGCATTGGGGCGAACTAACTTTTCTGCAGGCCGACCTTCATCATGGACACCACGTGCATCTTCTACTTCAACTGCACCAGCACCTCCATCCGGTGCCAGCTCCAGCCGTGATACAAGAAAACAGGCACAACCACCATTATCTTCCAAGAGCGCACCTGCGGGTCCTGCACAGCGTTCTTCTTCTTCCATGGCATCAACAGGGCACACAAGTGATATTATTTGTCGTCGTTGTAAGGGAGGAGGTCATTATGCGAGGGAATGCAAATCTCCGCGTGTGATGATTGCTACCGCGGATGGTGGATATGCGTCCGCTAGTGACTATGATGAGGAGACATTGGCTCTTATTACACGTGAAGAACATGGTGGAGATGATTCTGATCATGAGACGCAATACATGGCTCCTGAAGACGCTGACAGGTATGAATGTTTAGTTGCTCAACGTGTTTTGAGTGTGCAGGTCACACAAGCTGAGCAAAATCAGAGGCACAATTTGTTCCATACCAAGGGAGTTGTGAAGGAACGTTCTGTGCGCGTCATAATAGACGGAGGGAGCTGCAACAACTTAGCTAGCATGGAGATGGTGGAGAAGCTTTCTCTCACCACAAGACCACATCCACATCCTTACTACATCCAATGGTTCAACAACAGCGGCAAGGTTAAGGTAACACGTACTGTTCGTGTGCATTTTAGTATCTCTACATATGCTGATTATGTTGATTGTGATGTGGTACCTATGCAAGCATGTTCCTTATTACTTGGTAGACCATGGCAATTTGATAAAAATTCTGTACACCATGGTAGAAACAATCACTATACTCTTGTTCATAAGGATAAAAATATTACTTTGCTTCCTATGACTCCTGATTCCATTTTGAAAGATGATATTAATAGAGCTAATAAAGCACAACAGGAGAAGAATAAGAGTGAAAATCAGATTGTGGAAAAAGAATTTGAGCAACAAATGAAGCCTAATAATAAACCATCTAGTGTTGCTTCTGAAATTAAATTGAAAAGTGCATGTTTATTTGCCACCAAATCTGATATTGATGAGCTAGATTTCAGCAAATCTGTTTGCTATGCTTTTGTGTGCAAAGAGGCATTATTTTCATTCGAGGACGTGCCTTCCTCTTTGCCTCTTGCTGTCACTAACATTTTGCAGGAGTTCGCTGACGTTTTTCCACAAGACGTGCCACCGGGATTACCGCCTATTCGAGGGATTGAGCATCAGATTGACTTAATTCCCGGTGCTTCACTGCCAAACCGTGCACCATACCGTACCAATCCAGAGGAGACGAAGGAGATTATGCGTCAAGTACAAGAGCTTCTCGACAAAGGTT
Organism: Triticum aestivum; assembly: GCF_018294505.1. Lineage (NCBI taxonomy): Eukaryota > Viridiplantae > Streptophyta > Magnoliopsida > Poales > Poaceae > Triticum > Triticum aestivum. Next base: position 359,593,601 of record NC_057798.1, on the reverse strand, counting down.
ATATACGCGAATCCCTTAGTCCTTGTGCTGTTCCTATTATTCTAGTGCCGAAAAAGGATGGTACATCACGTATGTGTGTTGATTGTAGAGGCATTAATAATATTACTATTCGTTATCATCATCCTATTCCTAGGCTAGATGATATGCTTGATGAATTGAGTGGCTCTACAATATTCTCCAAAGTTGATTTGCGTAGTGGCTACCATCAAATTCGTATGAAATTGGGAGATGAATGGAAAACAGCATTTAAAACTAAGTTTGAATTATATGAGTGGTTAGTCATGCCTTTTGGGTTAACTAATGCACCTAGTACTTTCATGAGATTAATGAACGAAGTTTTACGTGCTTTCATTGGACGATTTGTGGCAGTCTATTTTGATGATATACTGATTTATAGCAGATCTTTGGAAGAATATTTGGAACATTTACGTGCTGTTTTTATTGCTCTACGTGATGCACATTTGTTTGGTAACCTTGGGAAGTGCACCTTTTGCACCGACCGAGTATCTTTTCTTGGCTATGTTGTTACTCCACAGGGAATTGAAGTTGACAAAGCCAAGATTGAAGCTATTGAGAGTTGGCCGCAGCCCAAAACGGTCACACAAGTGAGGAGTTTTCTTGGCCTCGCTGGATTCTATAGGCGTTTTGTGAGAGATTTCAGCACCATTGCTGCACCTCTCAACGAGCTTACAAAGAAGGATGTGCCTTTTGTTTGGGGTACCGCACAGGAAGAAGCCTTCACGGTATTGAAAGATAAGTTGACACATGCTCCTTTACTCCAACTTCCTGATTTTAATAAGACTTTTGAGCTTGAATGTGATGCTAGTGGAATTGGATTAGGAGGTGTGTTATTACAAGATGGCAAACCTGTTGCATACTTTTCTGAAAAATTGAGTGGGCCTAGTGATGAGGACATGACTACCTTGGATATGACCAAAAATATTGCATATATGCTGATAGAGGCAAAGGTGTCCCGTCTTTCGATGAGATGGTGGATTTCGCTTTGGTGGAAGTCGACTTTGACGATCCGACTACGAACGTGCGAGGACGTCGCGCCTTAGCAATCGCTAAACCAACTCCGAGAGGTTATTGACCACGCCGGAGCACGATCAACCTGACCACGAAGGTCTGTTTCCTGCGAGCAAACGGAGAACAAGCAAGAAACTAAGATTGCAATCTGGATATTGCGAATATAAGATGAAAGCTTTATTGATCAAGGTGGGGTTCTGTGACGCCTTTGTCTGGTCGTTGAACACAAACGAAGTACGCGAAGTTGCAGCTATGGCGAACTTTTAATCTAAACAAAACCCAAAGTCTAAACGATGCCCTAAGGGCTGTATATATGGAGGAAGAGGGGGGGAATTTCGTGGCCCTTGGTGGAGGGGTCCGAAATCAACCCTATCTCTTGTTTCCCCACACATACGGACTCTAAAAATAGCCTATACTTATGTATTTCGAAATTACATGGGCCTGGCCTAATAATAAGGTGACGCAGCACCTAAAATAGCCTCGGGACGAAATTTATGAAGTGGCGTCTTGTATATTTCGTCCAAGGCTTCATGCACCCATTATGGTGGCTTCAAAGTCCTGAAATCATCACTTGTAACTCCGTTCTTGTTTCCCTTGCGCATGCCATCATCTCCATGCTTGTTCTTGCTCCAATGTTCATCCTTCTCCAAGCTAGGCCCTTCATTTGTAAGCAAAACAAATGTATCCAATTTAGGCAGCATCATATTCTCATGAACATTAGAATCATTACCAAGAAACGAAAGTACCTGGTAATTTAGTTGGCGTGCACGAGCTCTAGTAATTGGTCCAGTATGTATAGCAGCAGGGGCTGTGGGTGTAACAATTGTATTGATGTCCTCATCATCCTCCCCTTCTTGAAATGAAGTCGTCCTCGACGGAAGTTCATCTTCCTCACCCAAATAAGGCTTCAAATCTGCAATGTTAAAAGTGGGACTAACCCCAAAATTTACAGGCAGCTCAAGTTTATATGCATTATCATTTATTTTCTCTAACACCTTAAAGGGACCATCAGCACGTGGCATTAACTTTGATTTGCGCAAATCAGGAAATCTATCCTTACACAAATGTAACCAAACAAGATCTCCAGGTGCAAACACAGCATGTTTTCTACCCTTATCTCCAGCAAGTTTATATTTAGCATTCATGCGCTCAATGTTTTCCTTAGTTAACTCATGCATTTTTAAAATCAATTCAGCACGTTGTTTAGCATCAAAATTAACCTTCTCCGAAGATGGAAGAGGCAACAAATCAATAGGTGCACGAGGTAGGAAACCATACACAACTTGAAAAGGGCACATCTTAGTAGTAGAATGCAATGAACGATTATAAGCAAATTCAATATGAGGCAAGCATTCCTCCCACATTTTCTTATTATTCTTCAAAACAGCCCTAAGCATAGTAGACAACGTTCTATTGACTACTTCAGTTTGTCCATCAGTTTGGGGGTGACAAGTAGTACTAAAAAGCAGTTTAGTCCCCAACTTAGCCCATAAACATCTCCAAAAGTGGCTAAGAAATTTAGTATCACGATCTGAAACAATAGTATTTGGCACACCATGCAAGCGAATAATTTCACGAAAGAACAAATCAGCAACATTAACAGCATCATCGCTTTTATGACATGGTATAAAGTGCGCCATTTTCGAGAATCTATCCACGACAACAAATATGCTATCCCTCCCCTTCTTTGTTCGAGGTAAACCTAAAACAAAGTCCATAGATATATCCTCCCAAGGAACACTAGGTACAGGCAAAGGCATACATAAACCATGAGGATTGAGTCGTGACTTAGCTTTTTGACATGTAGTGCAGCGAGCAATAAAACGCTCAACATCCCGTCTCATCTTTGGCGAAAAGAAATGTGTAGAAAGTGATAGAGGCGAGGGTGTCCCGTCTTTCGATGAGATGATGGATATCGCTTTGGTGGAAGTCGACTTTGACGATCCGACTACGAACGTGCGAGGACGTCGCGCCTTAGCAATCGCTAAACCAACTCCGAGAGGTTATTGACCACGCCGGAGCACGATCAACCTGACCACGAGGGTCTGTTTCCTGCGAGCAAACGAAGAACAAGCAAGAAACTGAGATTGCAATCTGGATATTGCGAATATAAGATGAAAGCTTTATTGATCAAGGTGGGGTTCTGTGACGCCTTTGTCTGGTCGTTGAACACAAACGAAGTACGCGAAGTTGCAGCTATGGCGAACTTTTAATCTAAACAAAACCCAAAGTCTAAACGATGCCCTAAGGGCTGTATATATGGAGGAAGAGGGGGGGAATTTCGTGGCCCTTGGTGGAGGGGTCCGAAATCAACCCTATCTCTTGTTTCCCCACACATACGGACTCTAAAAATAGCCTATACTTATGTATTTCTAAATTACATGGGCCTGGCCCAATAATAAGGTGACGCAACACCTAAAATAGCCTCGGGACGAAATTTATGAAGTGGCATCTTGTATATTTCGTCCAAGGCTTCATGCACCCATTATGGTGGCTTCAAAGTCCTGAAATCATCACTTGTAACTCCGTTCTTGTTCCCCTTGCGCATGCCATCATCTCCATGCTTGTTCTTGCTCCAATGTTCATCCTTCTCCAAGCTAGGCCCTTCATTTGTAAGCAAAACAAATGTATCCAATTTAGGCAGCATCATATTCTCATGAACATTAAAATCATTACCAAGAAACGAAAGTACCTGGTAATTTAGTTGGCGTGCACGAGCTCTAGTAATTGGTCCAGTATGTATAGCAGCAGGTGCTGTGGGTGTAACAATTGTATTGATGTCCTCATCATCCTCCCCTTCTTGAAATGAAGTCGTCCTCGACGGAAGTTCATCTTCCTCACCCAAATAAGGCTTCAAATCTGCAATGTCAAAAGTGGGACTAACCCCAAAATCTGCAGGCAGCTCAAGTTTATATGCATTATCATTTATTTTCTCTAACACCTTAAAGGGACCATCAGCACGTGGCATTAACTTTGATTTGCGCAAATCAGGAAATCTATCCTTACGCAAATGTAACCAAACAAGATCTCCAGGTGCAAACACAACATGTTTTCTACCCTTATCTCCAGCAAGTTTATATTTAGCATTCATACGCTCAATGTTTTCCTTAGTTAACTCATGCATTTTTAAAATCAATTCAGCACGTTGTTTAGCATCAAAATTAACCTTCTCCGAAGATGGAAGAGGCAACAAATCAATAGGTGCACGAGGTAGGAAACCATACACAACTTCAAAAGGGCACATCTTAGTAGTAGAATGCAATGAACGATTATAAGCAAATTCAATATGAGGCAAGCATTCCTCCCACATTTTCTTATTATTATTCAAAACAGCCCTAAGCATAGTAGACAACGTTCTATTGACTACTTCAGTTTGTCCATCAGTTTGGGGGTGACAAGTAGTACTAAAAAGCAGTTTAGTCCCCAACTTAGCCCATAAACATCTCCAAAAGTGGCTAAGAAATTTAGTATCACGATCTGAAACAATAGTATTTGGCACACCATGCAAGCGAATAATTTCACGAAAGAACAAATCAGCAACATTAACAGCATCATCGCTTTTATGACATGGTATAAAGTGTGCCATTTTCGAGAATCTATCCACGACAACAAATATGCTATCCCTCCCCTTCTTTGTTCGAGGTAAACCTAAAACAAAGTCCATAGATATATCCTCCCAAGGAACACTAGGTACAGGCAAAGGCATATATAAACCATGAGGATTGAGTCGTGACTTAGCTTTTTGACATGTAGTGCATCGAGCAATAAAACGCTCAACATCCCGTCTCATCTTTGGCCAAAAGAAATGTGTAGCAAGTACGTTGATAAGGACATCAATACAATTGTTACACCCACAGCCCCTGCTGCTATACATACTGGACCAATTACTAGAGCTCGTGCACGCCAACTAAATTACCAGGTACTTTCGTTTCTTGGTAATGATTCTAATGTTCATGAGAATATGATGCTGCCTAAATTGGATACATTTGTTTTGCTTACAAATGAAGGGCCTAGCTTGGAGAAGGATGAACATTGGAGCAAGAACAAGCATGGAGATGATGGCATGCGCAAGGGAAACAATAACGGAGTTACAAGTGATGATTTCAGGACTTTGAAGCCACCATAATGGGTGCATGAAGCCTTGGACGAAATATACAAGATGCCACTTCATAAATTTCGTCCCGAGGCTATTTTAGGTGCTGCGTCACCTTATTATTGGGCCAGGCCCATGTAATTTCGAAATACATAAGTATAGGCTATTTTTAGAGTCCGTATGTGTGAGGAAACAAGAGATAGGGTTGATTTCGGACCCCTCCACCAAGGGCCACGAAATTCCCCCCTCTTCCTCCATATATACAGCCCTTAGGGCATCGTTTAGACTTTGGGTTTTGTTTAGATTAAAAGTTCGCCATAGCTGCAACTTCGCGTACTTCGTTTGTGTTCAACGACCAGACAAAGGCGTCACAGAACCCCACCTTGATCAATAAAGCTTTCATCTTATATTCGCAATATCCAGATTGCAATCTTAGTTTCTTGCTTGTTCTTCGTTTGCTCGCAGGAAACAGACCCTCGTGGTCAGGTTGATCGTGCTCCGGCGTGGTCAATAACCTCTCGGAGTTGGTTTAGCGATTGCTAAGGCGCGACGTCCTCGCACGTTCGTAGTCGGATCGTCAAAGTCGACTTCCACCAAAGCGAAATCCACCATCTCATCGAAAGACGGGACACCTCCGCCTCTATCACTTGTGTGACCGTTTTGGGCTGCAGCCAACTCTCAATAGCTTCAATCTTGGCTTTATCAACTTCAATTCCCTGTGGAGTAACAACATAGCCAAGAAAAGATACTCGGTCGGTGCAAAAGGTGCACTTCCCAAGGTTACCAAACAAACGTGCATCACGTAGAGCAATAAAAACAGCACGTAAATGTTCCAAATGTTCCTCCAAAGATCTGCTATAAATCAATATGTCATCAAAGTAAACTACCACAAATCGTCCAATGAAAGCACGTAAAACTTCGTTCATTAATCTCATGAAAGTACTAGGTGCATTAGTTAACCCAAAAGGCATGACTAACCACTCATATAATCCAAACTTAGTTTTAAATGCTGTTTTCCATTCATCTCCCAATTTCATACGAATTTGATGGTAGCCACTACGCAAACAACTTTGGAGAATACTGTAGAGCCACTCAATTCATCAAGCATATCATCTAGCCTAGGAATAGGATGACGATAACGAATAGTAATATTATTAATGCCTCTACAATCAACACACATACGTGATGTACCATCCTTTTTCGGCACTAGAATAATAGGAACAGCACAAGGACTAAGGGATTCGCGTATATAACCTTTGTCGAGAAGCTCTTGTACTTGACGCATAATCTCCTTCGTCTCCTCTGGATTGGTACGGTATGGTGCACGGTTTGGCAGTGAAGCACCGGGAATTAAGTCGATCTGATGCTCAATCCCTCGAATAGGCGGTAATCCCGGTGGCACGTCTTGTGGAAGAACGTCAGCGAACTCCTGCAAAATGTTAGTGACAGCAGGAGGCAAAGAGGAAGGCACGTCCTCGAATGAAAATAATGCCTCTTTGCACACAAAAGCATAGCAAACAGATTTGCTGAAATCTAGCTCATCAATATCAGATTTGGTGGCAAATAAACATGCACTTTTCAATTTAATTTCAGAAGCAACACTAGATGGTTTATTATTAGGCTTCATTTGTTGCTCAAATTCTTTTGCCACAATCTGATTTTCACTCTTATTCTTCTCCTGTTGTGCTTTATTAGCTCTATTAATATCATCTTTCAAAATGGAATCAGGAGTCATAGGAAGCAAAGTAATATTTTTATCCTTATGAACAAGAGTATAGTGATTGTTTCTACCATGGTGTACAGAATTTGTATCAAATTGCCATGGTCTACCAAGTAATAAGGAACATGCTTGCATAGGTACCACATCACAATCAACATAATCAGCATATGTAGAGATACTAAAATGCACATGAACAGTACGTGTTACCTTAACCTTGCCGCTGTTGTTGAACCATTGGATGTAGTAAGGATGTGGATGTGGTCTTGTGGTGAGAGAAAGCTTCTCCACCATCTCCATGCTAGCCAAGTTGTTGCAGCTCCCTCCGTCTATTATGACGCGCACAGAACGTTCCTTCACAACTCCCTTGGTATGGAACAAATTGTGCCTCTGATTTTGCTCAGCTTGTGTGACCTGCACACTCAAAACACGTTGAGCAACTAAACATTCATACCTGTCAGCGTCTTCAGGAGCCATGTATTGCGTCTCATGATCAGAATCATCTCCACCATGTTCTTCACGTGTAATAAGAGCCAATGTCTCCTCATCATAGTCACTAGCGGACTCATATCCACCATCCGCGGTAGCAATCATCACACGCGGAGATTTGCATTCCCTCGCATAATGACCTCCTCCCTTACAACGACGACAAATAATATCACTTGTGTGCCCTGTTGATGCCATGGAAGAAGAAGAACGCTGTACAGGCCCCGCAGGTGCACTCTTGGCAGATAATGGTGGTTGTGCCTGTTTTCTTGTATCACGGCTGGAGGTGGCATCGGATGGAGGTGCTGGTGCAGTTGAAGTAGAAGATGCACGTGGTGTCCATGATGAAGGTCGGCCTGCAGAAAAGTTAGTTCGCCCCAATGCTTGTCGATCCTGCACTTCACGTTCAGCTTTACAAGCAAGATGGAATAAACGAGTGATATTAGTATACTCCTTATAGTCTAAAATGGTCTGAATCTCTCTATTTAATCCACCCAGAAAACGTGCAAGCATAGCTTCATTCTCCTCAACAATACCACATCTAATCATGCCAGTTTGTAATTCCTGATAATATTCTTCTACAGAATTTTTCCCTTGTCTTAAACGCTGCAATTTTTGAAGCAATTCACGTTGATAATATGGTGGAACCCAACGCGTACGCATAGCAGTTTTCAAAGCAGCCCAAGTAGTTGGAATAGGATATAATCTACAATGTTCAGACCACCATACACATGCAAAACTAGTGAAAGCACAAACAGCAGCAGCAACTCGTCTCTCCTCAGGATATTGTAAACATGTAAATCGTTGTTCAGTTTCTAACTCCCAAGTAAGATATATATAAGGAACATATCTACCCTCAAATGGTGGAATATTCAATTTCAGTTTAGGAATATGGACATCATCGCGTACCTGAGGTGGTGGTGCAGGCCTACCATTACGAATATATACCTGAGGTCGACCTGCTGGTGGTGGTACAGGTGGCTGCACGTAGTGTTGATTTTGATCAACCTCATCCTCATAGTCTCCCACATAATCATCCTCCTCCGCATCAGCAGCAGGAGCCACAGAAGTATCAACAGCAGCACCAACAGTTTGGCCAAACGCAAGAGGAACACGGCTTGCTCGGCGGAGGTCTGCTTCGCGACGTGGAGGCAGACGTTGTTGTTGTTGGAGAGGTGCGTTAGCTGCAGCGGGTGGTGGTGGTGGAAGACGCGCGAGCAATTCATTAAACTTGTTATCGAGCTTTGTTTCGAACGTCTTCTCAAAGCCAGTGATCTTCTCCATGGCCTCTTCAAAATTGTTCAGCACATCTTGCACCTGTTCAGTCATCATTTGCTGAAACTTATCATGAAGCTCCTTGTTCGATAAATTCTCCCAGTCAATCTCGTCGGCTTGTGATCCTGGCATGGTTAGCAGCAATAGAAACACACAAGAATATGATCCTACAGACTACGAAGAAGTGGAGGTGGTGGGTTGATAGAGGCGGGGGTGTCCCGATCTTTCGATGAGATGATAACTATCGATTTGGTGAAGATGACTTTGACGATCCGACTACAAACGTGCACGACGTTGCGCCTTAGCAATCGCTAAACCAACTCCGAAAGGTTATTGACCACGCTGGAGCACAATCAACCTAACCACGAAGGTCTATTCCTGCAAGCAATCGAAGAACAAGCAAGAATATGATAAAAGCAATCTGAATATTGCGAATATATATGAAGTATTGATAAAGGTGAGGATCCGTAAGTGGTCTTGGTCTGGTCGTTGGACACAAACGAAGTACACGAAGTTGCAATGGCTAACTTTTAACTAAACAAATCCCAAGGAAAAGCTACTAGATGGATCTACTTATATAGGAGCAAGGGGTGGCGGCCAAGGAGGTGGGAGGACGTCCCAAGGCAGCCTAAAACTAAATCTAGGTCGTACAAGGCCAATGGGCCCAAGTGGAGGTGATGTAACACCTTTGGACTTGTAGTTTGACTCGGATTCTGCTGCAGCATCAGATTGTTTCGTTCACAACTCAACGCTCCGGACGAATTTGAAGGTGATTCCAATTGGGTTGGAAAGTGCACGAAATCTAGTTTCCAACAAAAAAAGAATCACCCAATTCGGAGTCCGTATGAAAAACTTGTGTGCATTTTGAGTCAGGTATGTCTGTGCAGTCCGAATCTGAATCCAGAACGTGAGAGACTTGGACTCTATCTTCTCTTGGGCCAAAAGTGACGTGAGAGAACTTTTTGGACAGCAAATAAACATCTCTTTCTTCCTTATCTTCATATGTGGATTGTACAAATGTTCCATACACCTGCAATTAGACAAAACACAAAAGTGTGTGAAGTATTTTTGTTCTGGATAACATAAATAGATTATTGAATAGTTTGCACTAGAAATCACCTGACAAATATGCATATATGCAATATTTTTGGTCATATCCAAGGTAGTCATGTCCTCATCAGCACCTCTCCAACAACAACAACAACGACTACCTCCACGTCGCGAAGCAGACCTCCGCCGAGCAAGCCGTGTTCCTCTTGCGTTTGGCCAAACTGTTGGTGCTGCTGTTGATACTTCTGTGGCTCCTGCTGCTGATGCGGAGGATGATGATTATGTGGGAGATTATGAGGATGAGGTTGATCAAAATCAACACTACGTGCAGCCACCTGTACCACCACCAGCAGGTCGACCTCAGGTATATATTCGTAATGGTAGGCCTGCACCACCACCTCAGGTACGCGATGATGTCCATATTCCTAAACTGAAATTGAATATTCCACCATTTGAGGGTAGATATGTTCCTGATATATATCTTACTTGGGAGTTAGAAACTGAACAACGATTTACATGTTTACAATATCCTGAGGAGAGACGAGTTGCTGCTGCTGTTTGTGCTTTCACTAGTTTTGCATGCGTATGGTGGTCTGAACATTGTAGATTATATCCTATTCCAACTACTTGGGCTGCTTTGAAAACTGCTATGCGTACGCGTTGGGTTCCACCATATTATCAACGTGAATTGCTTCAAAAATTGCAGCGTTTAAGACAAGGAAAAAATTCTGTAGAAGAATATTATCAGGAATTACAAACTGGCATGATTAGATGTGGTATTGTTGAGGAGAATGAAGCTATGCTTGCACGTTTTCTGGGTGGATTAAATAGAGAGATTCAGACCATTCTAGACTATAAGGAGTATACTAATATCACTCGTTTATTCCATCTTGCTTGTAAAGCTGAACGTGAAGTGCAGGATCGACAAGCATTGGGGCGAACTAACTTTTCTGCAGGCCGACCTTCATCATGGACACCATGTGCATCTTCTACTTCAACTGCACCAGCACCTCCATCCGGTGCCACCTCCAGCCGTGATACAAGAAAACAGGCACAACCACCATTATCTTCCAAGAGCGCACCTGCGGGTCCTGCACAGCGTTCTTCTTCTTCCATGGCATCAACAGGGCACACAAGTGATATTATTTGTCGTCGTTGTAAGGGAGGAGGTCATTATGCGAGGGAATGCAAATCTCCGCGTGTGATGATTGCTACCGCGGATGGTTGATATGAGTCCGCTAGTGATTATGATGAGGAGACATTGGCTCTTATTACACGTGAAGAACATGGTGGAGATGATTCTGATCATGAGATGCAATACATGGCTCCTGAAGACGCTGACAGGTATGAATGTTTAGTTGCTCAACGTGTTTTGAGTGTGCAGGTCACACAAGCTGAGCAAAATCAGAGGCACAATTTGTTCCATACCAAGGGAGTTGTGAAGGAACGTTCTGTGCGCGTCATAATAGACGGAGGGAGCTGCAACAACTTGGCTAGCATGGAGATGGTGGAGAAGCTTTCTCTCACCACAAGACCACATCCACATCCTTACTACATCCAATGGTTCAACAACAGCGGCAAGGTTAAGGTAACACGTACTGTTCGTGTGCATTTTAGTATCTCTACATATGTTGATTATGTTGATTGTGATGTGGTACCTATGCAAGCATGTTCCTTATTACTTGGTAGACCATGGCAATTTGATAAAAATTCTGTACACCATGGTAGAAACAATCACTATACTCTTGTTCATAAGGATAAAAATATTACTTTGCTTCCTATGACTCCTGATTCCATTTTGAAAGATGATATGCTTGATGAATTGAGTGGCTCTACAATATTCTCCAAAGTTGATTTGCGTAGTGGCTACCATCAAATTCGTATGAAATTGGGAGATGAATGGAAAACAGCATTTAAAACTAAGTTTGGATTATATGAGTGGTTAGTCATGCCTTTTGGGTTAACTAATGCACCTAGTACTTTCATGAGATTAATGAACGAAGTTTTACGTGCTTTCATTGTACGATTTGTGGTAGTTTACTTTGATGACATATTGATTTATAGCAGATCTTTGGAAGAACATTTGGAACATTTACGTGCTGTTTTTATTGCTCTACGTGATGCACGTTTGTTTGGTAACCTTGGGAAGTGCACCTTTTGCACCGACCGAGTATCTTTTCTTGGCTATGTTGTTACTCCACAGGGAATTGAAGTTGATAAAGCCAAGATTGAAGCTATTGAGAGTTGGCCGCAGCCCAAAACGGTCACACAAGTGAGGAGTTTTCTTGGCCTCGCTGGATTCTATAGGCGTTTTGTGAGAGATTTCAGCACCATTGCTGCACCTCTCAATGAGCTTACAAAGAAAGATGTGCCTTTTCTTTGGGGTACCGCACAGGAAGAAGCCTTCTCGGTATTAAAAGATAAGTTGACACATGCTCCTTTACTCCAACTTCCTGATTTTAATAAGACTTTTGAGCTTGAATGTGATGCTAGTGGAATTGGATTAGGCGGTGTGTTATTACAAGATGGCAAACCTGTTGATAGAGGCGGAGGTGTCCCGTCTTTCGATGAGATGGTGGATTTCGCTTTGGTGGAAGTCGACTTTGACGATCCGACTACGAACGTGCGAGGACGTCGCGCCTTAGCAATCGCTAAACCAACTCCGAGAGGTTATTGACCACGCCGGAGCACGATCAACCTGACCACGAGGGTCTGTTTCCTGCGAGCAAACGAAGAACAAGCAAGAAACTAAGATTGCAATCTGGATATTGCGAATATAAGATGAAAGCTTTATTGATCAAGGTGGGGTTCTGTGACGCCTTTGTCTGGTCGTTGAACACAAACGAAGTACGCGAAGTTGCAGCTATGGCGAACTTTTAATCTAAACAAAACCCAACGTCTAAACGATGCCCTAAGGGCTGTATATATGGAGGAAGAGGGGGAGAATTTCGTGGCCCTTGGTGGAGGGGTCCGAAATCAACCCTATCTCTTGTTTCCCCACACATACGGACTCTAAAAATAGCCTATACTTATGTATTTCGAAATTACATGGGCCTGGCCCAATAATAAGGTGACGCAGCACCTAAAATAGCCTCGGGACGAAATTTATGAAGTGGCGTCTTGTATATTTCGTCCAAGGCTTCATGCACCCATTATGGTGGCTTCAAAGTCCTGAAATCATCACTTGTAACTCCGTTCTTGTTTCCCTTGCGCATGCCATCATCTCCATGCTTGTTCTTGCTCCAATGTTCATCCTTCTCCAAGCTAGGCCCTTCATTTGTAAGCAAAACAAATGTATCCAATTTAGGCAGCATCATATTCTCATGAACATTAGAATCATTACCAAGAAACGAAAGTACCTGGTAATTTAGTTGGCGTGCACGAGCTCTAGTAATTGGTCCAGTATGTATAGCAGCAGGGGCTGTGGGTGTAACAATTGTATTGATGTCCTCATCATATGCATATTTGTCAGGTGATTTCTAGTGCAAACTATTCAATAATCTATTTGTGTTATCCAAAACAAAAATACTTCACACACTTTTGTGTTTTGTCTAATTGTAGGTGTATGGGACATTTGTACAATCCACATATGAAGATAAGGAAGAAAGAGATGTTTATTTGCTGTCCAAAAAGTTCTCTCACGTCACTTTTGGCCCAAGAGAAGATAGAGTCCAAGTCTCTCACGTTCTGGATTCAGATTCGGACTGCACAGACATACCTGACTTAAAACGCACACAAGTTTTTCATACGGACTCCGAATTGGGTGATTCTTTTTTTGTTGGAAACTAGATTTCGTGCACTTTCCAACCCAATTGGAATCACCTTCAAATTCGTCCGGAGCATTGAGTTGTAGACGAAACAATCTGATGCTGCAGCAGAATCCGAGTCAAACTACAAGTCCAAAGGTGTTACGTCACCTCCACTTGAGCCCATTGGCCTTGTACGACCTAGATTTAGTTTTGGGCTGCCTTGGGACGTCCTCCCACCTCCTTGGCCGCCACCCCTTGCTCCTATATAAGTAGATCCATCTAGTAGCTTTTCCTTGGGATTTGTTTAGTTAAAAGTTAGCCAACGCAACTTCGTGTACTTCATTTGTGTCCAACGACCAGACCAAGACCGCTTACGGATCCCCACCATTATCAATACCTCATATATATTTGCAATATTCAGATTGCTTTATCATATTCTTGCTCGTTCTTCGATTGCTTGCAGGAATAGACCTTCGTGGTCAGGCTGACCGTGCTTCCGGCATCGTCAGTAACCTCAGGAGATTGGTTTAGCGATTGCTAAGGCGCAACGTCGTGCACGTTTGTAGTCGGATCGTCAAAGTCGTCTCCACCAAATCGATAGTTATCATCTCATCGAAAGATCGGGACACCCTCGCCTCTATCAAGTGGTATCAGTTTTCAGGTTGCTCGGTGAGATTTTACAGTTTTTCATAGTTTAGATCGCATCTGTCATTCATACCTATAGTTCATGAAAAAGCCACAAAAAAGTTAGATCTGTTCATCCTTTATCCAAGCCAGTCTGAGCCTTTGCAATTTTCTATTCATTGCTTGCATAGTTGAATTATCGGTTGCATCGTCGTGTCGAGTTGCTGGTCTTAGTGTCTAGTTCCTTTAGAGTTTCGAGTTCTGTTCACATTAGTCACGCAGCCGCTGCATCATTATCTCTTCCGCTGTCCACCACCCATCCATCAATTTCCACCACGTGCTACCCACCATTCATTGTCATAATAATAGTTGAGATCGTTCACATCTTCACTTGATCCAATCTGCATCTTATCTAGTTTGTTTTGGAAAGAGGGAGAAAAAAAGAGAGAAAAAAACGAGAAAAAAAAGGAGAAAAAAAGTCAGAGAGAAAAAAAAAGGAGAGAAAGAAAAAAAAGTGTGAGGAAAAAAAAAGAGAAGAAAAAAAAACAAAAAAATCGGCACAAACTTTTTCAGAGGAAAGTTGGAGACAAAGTTGTTGATATATCCTGCTTGGCTGTTGTTTCACCTCATTATCTTCACTGCCGTTGTGATCTTCACTTATATCTTGCTGTCAAGAGCTACTTAGTATCCTTCATTGATGCTAGTTGTGCTACGCCGTGACCTCATTAGTGTTCTAGGCTCGCGTCTCTAGTCCGGTCTAGCCTAGGACCAGCACAGTACCGTCGTTGAGCGTTTATTCAACATTGCATCTTTGAATTGATTATTGCTAATCTTTTGCTACCATATATAGCCAACCCAGCTCCACATATTTCTACACCGTGTATACGTACGCTCCCCTGGCAATCGCTTTACTCAATATTCGGAGTTACTTGACACCGCTGGTTGCCGATCACCGCCTGCTGCATGGTAAGAACTTGTAAGACATTGATATTTGCTTTACTGTGAGCGTTTTACCACCACATCCTAGTAGTTATAGGAACATTATTTTTGGGTTTTGTTTATTGTTCTACTAATCATGACAGGATCCAGAGTCAATTCATGGGCTTTGTCGATCGCGGGAGACTTGCCACCACCTTTGCAAATACCACAACCGTCACGAGAGGTGCACAAACATCCAAATGCACATGATCAGGTTAATGTATCTATACCACCATTTAATGGCCGTTTTAAACCTGCTTTATATATTGAATGGGAGTTCGACATAAAAAATATATTTGCTTCCCATAATTTCGATGAACATAAAAAGGTTAAGGTTGCGGTTGGTTCTTTCACTGGTTATGCTTTGGTTTGGTGGAGTGAATATTGTCGGTTACACCCTGATTATATACCTACTACTTGGGATGATTTGAAACTTGCCATGCGACATACTTTCGTCCCTGCTTATTATACTCGTGACATGATTAAGAAGTTGCAACACTTAAAACAAGGTAGTGAAACTGTAACAAAATATTATGATGATTTACAAACTACCTTGTTGCATTCCTCTTTAGAAGAAAGTGAAGATGATTTTATGGATAGATTTTGGGGAGGATTAAACCGTGATATTCAAGAGATACTAATTCATGAAGAGTGTTATCCTATGGACCATTTGTTTCATCTTGCTTGCAAAGCTGAACAGGAAATAAAACGACGTGTTGGCCACGAGGAGAACAAGCGCACGGTGCACATTCCAAGAGTTGATATGATTGTTCCTTCAACTACTAGTCATACTATGACAACCACATCCGTTGTTGTCAGGACTACATCACCTCCACCATGTGACACATCGCCCCCGAGAGTGGCTACATCATCTGAGTTGATCATAAGAGGTAATGACAAAGGTACTGATCTTCCATCTCTACATGAGAATGATGAATGCCTTGTCAATTTGAATGCACCATCTGATGAGCTACCCACTACTTTGATCACACCACCTATTTTAGAGGACTACGTTGATAATTTGACTTTGCCATGTGATCAAACAACTGAAATACCAACAATGTTGAGTGCACCCATTGAATTAACTATTGATGCAAAAGAACCAATGTTTAATCATTTTGATATGACCTCTAATCTTGGTGATGATTCTGTGTTGAATGACTTATTGCATGTTTGCTTATTTAAGCATGTTGTAGCATGTAAATTTGATGCAAGTAAGGTTTATTCACCAATGTTGGGATGGTTTAATGATGAACATTGTCAATCTTTTGAAATGAATAAGAGCTTCACTTATATGTGCAAACTGAGTTGCAATATTTTCATGCCTTCTACTTCTTGTGCTAATTTTTTGGCTTTAGATTTTATGAACTATGCAAGTTACTCATCTATTCATGTGTCATATATGCAAAAATTAAGGGAAGTAAAAATGGATGACATATACATATACAACATGTACACCTTGTCTCTTTTGTTAGCCACATTTCAGATTAAGCAACGCCGAGGACGGCTTTATTTTCAAGAAGGGGAGGATGATGAGGACATGATGATAGAGGCGAGGGTCCCGATCTTTCGATGAGATGATAACTATCGATTTGGTGGAGACGACTTTGACAATCCGACTACAAACGTGCACGACGTTGCGCCTTAGCAATCGCTAAACCAATCTCCTGAGGTTACTGACGATGCCGGAAGCACGGTCAGCCTGACCACGAAGGTCTATTCCTGCAAGCAATCGAAGAACGAGCAAGAATATGATAAAGCAATCTGAATATTGCAAATATATATGAGGTATTGATAATGGTGGGGATCCGTAAGCGGTCTTGGTCTGGTCGTTGGACACAAACGAAGTACACGAAGTTGCAATGGCTAACTTTTAACTAAACAAATCCCAAGGAAAAGCTACTAGATGGATCTACTTATATAGGAGCAAGGGGTGGCGGCCAAGGAGGTGGGAGGACGTCCCAAGGCAGCCTAAAACTAAATCTAGGTCGTACAAGGCCAATGGGCCCAAGTGGAGGTGATGTAACACCTTTGGACTTGTAGTTTGACTCGGATTCTGCTGCAGCATCAGATTGTTTCGTCCACAACTCAACGCTCCGGACGAATTTGAAGGTGATTCCAATTGGGTTGGAAAGTGCACGAAATCTAGTTTCCAACAAAAAAAGAATCACCCAATTCAGAGTCCGTATGAAAAACTTGTGTGCATTTTGAGTCAGGTATGTCTGTGCAGTCCGAATCTGAATCCAGAACGTGAGAGACTTGGACTCTATCTTCTCTTGGGCCAAAAGTGACGTGAGAGAACTTTTTGGACAGCAAATAAACATCTCTTTCTTCCTTATCTTCATATGTGGATTGTACAAATGTCCCATACACCTGCAATTAGACAAAACACAAAAGTGTGTGAAGTATTTTTGTTCTGGATAACATAAATAGATTATTGAATAGTTTGCACTAGAAATCAACTGACAAATATGCATATATGCAATATTTTTGGTCATATCCAAGGTAGTCATGTCCTCATCATCCTCCCCTTCTTGAAAATAAAGCCGTCCTCGGCGTTGCTTAATCTGAAATGTGGCTAACAAAAGAGACAAGGTGTACATGTTGTATATGTATATGTCATCCATTTTTACTTCCCTTGATTTTTGCATATATGACACATGAATAGATGAGTAACTTGCATAGTTCATAAAATCTAAAGCCAAAAAATTAGCACAAGAAGTAGAAGGCATGAAAATATTGCAACTCAGTTTGCACATATAAGTGAAGCTCTTATTCATTTCAAAAGATTGACAATGTTCATCATTAAACCATCCCAACAATGGTGAATAAACCTTACTTGCATCAAATTTACATGCTACAACATGCTTAAATAAGCAAACATGCAATAAGTCATTCAACACAGAATCATCACCAAGATTAGAGGTCATATCAAAATGATTAAACATTGGTTCTTTTGCATCAATAGTTAATTCAATGGGTGCACTCAAAATTGTTGGTATTTCAGTTGTTTGATCACATGGCAAAGTCAAATTATCAACGTAGTCCTCTAAAATAGGTGGTGTGATCAAAGTAGTGGGTAGCTCATCAGATGGTGCATTCAAATTGACAAGGCATTCATCATTCTCATGTAGAGATGGAAGATCAGTACCTTTGTCATTACCTCTTATGATCAACTCAGATGATGTAGCCACTCTCGGGGGCGATGTGTCACATGGTGGAGGTGATGTAGTCCTGACAACAACGGATGTGGTTGTCATAGTATGCCTAGTAGTTGAAGGAACAATATTTTTGGGTTTTGTTTCTTGTTCTACTAATCATGACAGGATCCACAGTCAATTCATGGGCTTTGTCGATCGCGGGAGACGTGCCACCACCTTTGCAAATACCACAACCGTCACGAGAGGTGCACAAACATCCAAATGCACATGATCAGGTTAATGTATCTATACCACCATTTAATGGCCGTTTTAAACCTGCTTTATATATTGAATGGGAGTTCGACATAAAAAATATATTTGCTTCCCATAATTTCGATGAACATAAAAAGGTTAAGGTTGCGGTTGGTTCTTTCACTGGTTATGCTTTGGTTTGGTGGAGTGAATATTGTCGGTTACACCCTGATTATATACCTACTACTTGGGATGATTTGAAACTTGCCATGCGACATACTTTCGTCCCTGCTTATTATACTCGTGACATGATTAAGAAGTTGCAACACTTAAAGCAAGGTAGTGAAACTGTAACAAAATATTATGATGATTTACAAACTACCTTGTTGCATTCCTCTTTAGAAGAAAGTGAAGATGATTTTATGGATAGATTTTGGGGAGGATTAAACCGTGATATTCAAGAGATACTAATTCATGAAGAGTGTTATCCTATGGACCATTTGTTTCATCTTGCTTGCAAAGCTGAACAGGAAATAAAACGACGTGTTGGCCACGAGGAGAACAAGCGCACGGTGCACATTCCAAGAGTTGATATGATTGTTCCTTCAACTACTAGGCATACTATGACAACCACATCCGTTGTTGTGAAGACTACATCACCTCCACCATGTGACACATCGCCCCCGAGAGTGGCTACATCATTTGAGTTGATCATAAGAGGTAATGACAAAGGTACTGATCTTCCATCTCTACATGAGAATGATGAATGCCTTGTCAATTTGAATGCACCATCTGATGAGCTACTCACTACTTTGATCACACCACCTATTTTAGAGGACTACGTTGATAATTTGACTTTGCCATGTGATCAAACAACTGAAATACCAACAATTTTGAGTGCACCCATTGAATTAACTATTGATGCAAAAGAACCAATGTTTAATCATTTTGATATGACCTCTAATCTTGGTGATGATTCTGTGTTGAATGACTTATTGCATGTTTGCTTATTTAAGCATGTTGTAGCATGTAAATTTCATGCAAGTAAGGTTTATTCACCAATGTTGGGATGGTTTAATGATGAGCATTGTCAATCTTTTGAAATGAATAAGAGCTTCACTTATATGTGCAAACTGAGTTGCAATATTTTCATGCCTTCTACTTCTTGTGCTAATTTTTTGGCTTTAGATTTTATGAACTATGCAAGTTACTCATCTATTCATGTGTCATATATGCAAAAATCAAGGGAAGTAAAAATGGATGACATATACATATACAACATGTACACCTTGTCTCTTTTGTTAGCCACATTTCAGATTAAGCAACGCCGAGGACGGCTTTATTTTCAAGAAGGGGAGGATGATGAGGACATGACTACCTTGGATATGACCAAAAATATTGCATATATGCATATTTGTCAGGTGATTTCTAGTGCAAACTATTCAATAATCTATTTATGTTATCCAGAACAAAAATACTTCACACACTTTTGTGTTTTGTCTCATTCCAGGTGTATGGGACATTTGTACAATCCACATATGAAGATAAGGAAGAAAGAGACGTTTATTTGCTGTCCAAAAAGTTCTCTCACGTCACTTTTGGCCCAAGAGAAGATAGAGTCCAAGTCTCTCACGTTCTGGATTCAGATTCGGACCGCACAGACATACCTGACTCAAAACGCACACAAGTTTTTCATACGGACTCCGAATTGGGTGATTCTTTTTTTGTTGGAAACTAGATTTCGTGCACTTTCCAACCCAATTGGAATCACCTTCAAATTCGTCCGGAGCGTTGAGTTGTGGACGAAACAATCTGATGCTGCAGCAGAATCCGAGTCAAACTACAAGTCCAAAGGTGTTACATCACCTCCACTTGAGCCCATTTGCCTTGTACGACCTAGATTTAGTTTTGGGCTGCCTTGGGACGTCCTCCCACCTCCTTGGCCGCCACCCCTTGCTCCTATATAAGTAGATCCATCTAGTAGCTTTTCCTTGGGATTTGTTTAGTTAAAAGTTAGCCAACGCAACTTCGTGTACTTCGTTTGTGTCCAACGACCAGACCAAGACCTCTTACAGATCCCCACCATTATCAATACCTCATATATATTTGCAATATTCAGATTGCTTTATCATATTCTTGCTCGTTCTTCGATTGCTTGCAGGAATAGACCTTCGTGGTCAGGCTGACCGTGCTTCCGGCATCGTCAGTAACCTCAGGAGATTGGTTTAGCGATTGCTAAGGCGCAACGTCGTGCACGTTTGTAGTCGGATCGTCAAAGTCGTCTCCACCAAATCGATAGTTATCATCTCATCGAAAGATCGGGACACCCTCGCCTCTATCACCTAGTCTGAATTATTCTACTTATGATAAAGAATTATATGCTCTTGTTCGGACTTTAGAAACATGGCAACATTATTTATGGCCCAAAGAATTTGTTATACATTCTGATCATGAATCTTTGAAACATATTAAAAGTCAAGCTAAACTGAATCGTAGACATGCTAAATGGGTTGAATTCATTGAGACTTTCCCTTATGTCATTAAACACAAGAAGGGAAAAGAAAATGTTATTGCTGATGCATTGTCTCGTCGCTATACTATGCTTTCACAACTTGACTTCAAAATATTTGGTTTGGAGACCATCAAAGATCAATATGTGCATGATGCTGATTTTAAAGATGTAATGCAGAATTGTAAAGAAGGAAGAATGTGGAACAAGTTTGTTGTTAACGATGGATTTGTGTTTCGTGCTAACAAGCTATGCATTCCAGCTAGCTCCGTTCGTCTTTTCTTGTTGCAGGAGGCGCATGGAGGAGGATTAATGGGACACTTTGGCGTGAAGAAGACGGAGGACGTACTTGCTACACATTTCTTTTGGCCAAAGATGAGACGGGATGTTGAGCGTTTTATTGCTCGCTGCACTACATGTCAAAAAGCTAAGTCACAACTCAATCCTCATGGTTTATATATGCCTTTGCCTGTACCTAGTGTTCCTTGGGAGGATATATCTATGGACTTTGTTTTAGGTTTACCTCGAACAAAGAAGGGGAGGGATAGCATATTTGTTGTCGTGGATAGATTCTCGAAAATGGCACACTTTATACCATGTCATAAAAGCGATGATGCTGTTAATGTTGCTGATTTGTTCTTTCGTGAAATTATTCGCTTGCATGGTGTGCCAAATACTATTGTTTCAGATCGTGATACTAAATTTCTTAGCCACTTTTGGAGATGTTTATGGGCTAAGTTGGGCACTAAACTGCTTTTTAGTACTACTTGTCACCCCCAAACTGATGGACAAACTGAAGTAGTCAATAGAACGTTGTCTACTATGCTTAGGGCTGTTTTGAAGAATAATAAGAAAATGTGGGAGGAATGCTTGCCTCATATTGAATTTGCTTATAATCGTTCATTGCATTCTACTACTAAGATGTGCCCTTTTGAAGTTGTGTATGGTTTCCTACCTCGTGCACCTATTGATTTGTTGCCTCTTCCATCTTCGGAGAAGGTTAATTTTGATGCTAAACAACATGCTGAATTGATTTTAAAAATGCATGAGTTAACTAAGGAAAACATTGAGCGTATGAATGCTAAATATAAACTTGCTGGAGATAAGGGTAGAAAACATGTTGTGTTTGCACCTAGAGATCTTGTTTGGTTACATTTGCGTAAGGATAGATTTCCTGATTTGCGCAAATCAAAACTAATGCCACGTGCTGATGGTCCCTTTAAGGTGTTAGAGAAAATAAATGATAATGCATATAAACTTGAGCTGCCTCCAGATTTTGGGGTTAGTCCCACTTTTAACATTGCAGATTTGAAGCCTTATTTGGGTGAGGAAGATGAACTTCCGTCGAGGACGACTTCATTTCAAGAAGGGGAGGATGATGAGGACATCAATAGAATTGTTACACCCACAGCCCCTGCTGCTATACATACTGGACCAATTACTAGAGCTCGTGCACGCCAACTAAATTACCAGGTACTTTCGTTTCTTGGTAATGATTCTAATGTTCATGAGAATATGATGCTGCCTAAATTGGATACATTTGTTTTGCTTACAAATGAAGGGCCTAGCTTGGAGAAGGATGAACATTGGAGCAAGAACAAGCATGGAGATGATGGCATGCGCAAGGGGAACAAGAACGGAGTTAAAAGTGATGATTTCAGGACTTTGAAGCCACCATAATGGGTGCATGAAGCCTTGAACGAAATATACAAGATGCCACTTCATAAATTTCGTCCCGAGGCTATTTTAGGTGCTGCGTCACCTTATTATTGGGCCAGGCCCATGTAATTTCGAAATACATAAGTATAGGCTATTTTTAGAGTCCGTATGTGTGGGGAAACAAGAGATAGGGTTGATTTCGGACCCCTCCACCAAGGGCCACGAAATTCCCCCCTCTTCCTCCATATATACAACCCTTAGGGCATCGTTTAGACTTTGGGTTTTGTTTAGATTAAAAGTTCGCCATAGCTGCAACTTCGCGTACTTCGTTTGTGTTCAACGACCAGACAAAGGCGTCACAGAACCCCACCTTGATCAATAAAGCTTTCATCTTATATTCGCAATATCCAGATTGCAATCTTAGTTTCTTGCTTGTTCTTCGTTTGCTCGCAGAAAACAGACCCTCGTGGTCAGGTTGATCGTGCTCCGGCGTGGTCAATAACCTCTCGGAGTTGGTTTAGCGATTGCTAAGGCGCGACGTCCTCGCACGTTCGTAGTCGGATCGTCAAAGTCGACTTCCACCAAAGCGAAATCCACCATCTCATCGAAAGACGGGACACCTTTGCCTCTATCAGGCCGACAGCTGGGACCAAGCAGTTCGAGCAGTATTGGATAGAGGCGGGGTGTCCCGATCTTTCGATGAGATGATAACTATCGATTTGGTGGAGACGACTTTGACGATCCGACTACAAACGTGCAACGACATTGTGCCTTAGCAATCGCTAAACCAACTCCGAGAGGTTATTGACCACGCCGGAACACGATCAACCTGACCACGAAGGTCTATTACTGCAAGCGATCGAAGAACAAGCAAGAATATGATAAAAGCAATCTGAATATCGCGAATATGTATGAAGTATTGATAATGGTGGGGATCCGAAAAGTGGTCTTGGTCTGGTCGTTGGACACAAACGAAGCACACGAAGTTGCAATGGCTAACTTTTAACTAAATAAATCCCAAGGAAAAGCTACTAGATGGATCTACTTATATAGGAGCAAGGGGTGGCGGCCAAGGAGGTGGGAGGACGTCCCAAGGCAGCCTAAAACTAAATCTAGGTCGTACAAGGCCAATGGGCCCAAGTGGAGGTGATGTAACACCTTTGGACTTGTAGTTTGACTCGGATTCTGCTGCAGCATCAGATTGTTTCGTCCACAACTCAACGCTCCGGACGAATTTGAAGGTGATTCCAATTGGGTTGGAAAGTGCACGAAATCTAGTTTCCAACAAAAAAAGAATCACCCAATTCGTAGTCCGTATGAAAAACTTGTGTGCGTTTTGAGTCAGGTATGTCTGTGCAGTCCGAATCTGAATTCAGAACGTGAGAGACTTGGACTCTATCTTCTCTTGGGCCAAAAGTGACGTGAGAGAACTTTTTGGACAGCAAATAAACATCTCTTTCTTCCTTATCTTCATATGTGGATTGTACAAATGTCCCATACACCTGCAATTAGACAAAACACAAAAGTGTGTGAAGTATTTTTGTTCTGGATAACATAAATAGATTATTGAATAGTTTGCACTAGAAATCACCTGACAAATATGCATATATGCAATATTTTTGGTCATATCCAAGGTAGTCATGTCTTGATAGAGGCGAGGGTGTCCCGATCTTTCGATGAGATGATAACTATCGATTTGGTGGAGACGACTTTGACGATCCGACTACAAACGTGCACGACGTTGTGCCTTAGCAATCGCTAAACCAATCTCCTGAGGTTACTGACGATGCCGGAAGCACGGTCAGCCTGACCACGAAGGTCTATTCCTGCAAGCAATCGAAGAACGAGCAAGAATATGATAAAGCAATCTGAATATTGCAAATATATATGAGGTATTGATAATGGTGGGGATCCGAAAAGTGGTCTTGGTCTGGTCGTTGGACACAAACGAAGCACACGAAGTTGCAATGGCTAACTTTTAACTAAACAAATCCCAAGGAAAAGCTACTAGATGGATCTACTTATATAGGAGCAAGGGGTGGCGGCCAAGGAGGTGGGAGGACGTCCCAAGGCAGCCTAAAACTAAATCTAGGTCGTACAAGGCCAATGGGCCCAAGTGGAGGTGATGTAACACCTTTGGACTTGTAGTTTGACTCGGATTCTGCTGCAGCATCAGATTGTTTCGTCCACAACTCAACGCTCCGGACGAATTTGAAGGTGATTCCAATTGGGTTGGAAAGTGCACGAAATCTAGTTTCCAACAAAAAAAGAATCACCCAATTCGGAGTCAGTATGAAAAACTTGTGTGCGTTTTGAGTCAGGTATGTCTGTGCAGTCCGAATCTGAATCCAGAACGTGAGAGACTTGGACTCTATCTTCTCTTGGGCCAAATGTGACGTGAGAGAACTTTTTGGACATCAAATAAACATCTCTTTCTTCCTTATCTTCATATGTGGATTGTACAAATGTCCCACACACCTGCAATTAGACAAAACACAAAAATGTGTGAAGTATTTTTGTTCTGGATAACATAAATAGATTATTGAATAGTTTGCACTAGAAATCACCTGACAAATATGCATATATGCAATATTTTTGGTCATATCCAAGGTAGTCATGTCCTCATCATCTTGATAGAGGCGAGGGTCCCGATCTTTCGATGAGATGATAACTATCGATTTGGTGGAGACGACTTTGACAATCCGACTACAAACGTGCACGACGTTGCGCCTTAGCAATCGCTAAACCAATCTCCTGAGGTTACTGACGACGCCGGAAGCACGGTCAGCCTGACCACGAAGGTCTATTCCTGCAAGCAATCGAAGAACGAGCAAGAATATGATAAAGCAATCTGAATATTGCAAATATATATGAGGTATTGATAATGGTGGGGATCCGGAAGCGGTCTTGGTCTGGTCGTTGGACACAAACGAAGTACACGAAGTTGCAATGGCTAACTTTTAACTAAACAAATCCCAAGGAAAAGCTACTAGATGGATCTACTTATATAGGAGCAAGGGGTGGCGGCCAAGGAGGTGGGAGGACGTCCCAAGGCAGCCTAAAACTAAATCTAGGTCATACAAGGCCAATGGGCCCAAGTGGAGGTGATGTAACACCTTTGGACTTGTAGTTTGACTCGGATTCTGCTGCAGCATCAGATTGTTTCGTCCACAACTCAATGCTCCGGACGAATTTGAAGGTGATTCCAATTGGGTTGGAAAGTGCACGAAATCTAGTTTCCAACAAAAAAAGAATCACCCAATTCGGAGTCCGTATGAAAAACTTGTGTGCGTTTTGAGTCAGGTATGTTTGTGCAGTCCGAATCTGAATCCAGAACGTGAGAGACTTGGACTCTATCTTCTCTTGGGCCAAAAGTGACGTGAGAGAACTTTTTGGACAGCAAATAAACATCTCTTTCTTCCTTATCTTCATATGTGGATTGTACAAATGTCCCATACACCTGCAATTAGACAAAACACAAAAGTGTGTGAAGTATTTTTGTTCTGGATAACATAAATAGATTATTGAATAGTTTGCACTAGAAATCACCTGACAAATATGCATATATGCAATATTTTTGGTCATATCCAAGGTAGTCATGTCCTCATCATCCTCCCCTTCTTGAAAATAAAGCCGTCCTCGGCGTTGCTTAATCTGAAATGTGGCTAACAAAAGAGACAAGGTGTACATGTTGTGATAGAGGCGAGGGTCCCGATCTTTCGATGAGAGGATAACTATCGATTTGGTGGAGACGACTTTGACGATCCGACTACAAACGTGCACGACGTTGCGCCTTAGCAATCGCTAAACCAATCTCCTGAGGTTACTGACGATGCTGGAAGCACGGTCAGCCTGACCACGAAGGTCTATTCCTGCAAGCAATCGAAGAACGAGCAAGAATATGATAAAGCAATCTGAATATTGCAAATATATATGAAGTATTGATAATGGTGGGGATCCGGAAGCGGTCTTGGTCTGGTCGTTGGACACAAACGAAGTACACGAAGTTGCAATGGCTAACTTTTAACTAAACAAATCCCAAGGAAAAGCTACTAGATGGATCTACTTATATAGGAGCAAGGGGTGGCGGCCAAGGAGGTGGGAGGACGTCCCAAGGCAGCCTAAAACTAAATCTAGGTCGTACAAAGCCAATGGGCCCAAGTGGAGGTGATGTAACACCTTTGGACTTGTAGTTTGACTCGGATTCTGCTGCAGCATCAGATTGTTTCGTCCACAACTCAACGCTCCGGACGAATTTGAAGGTGATTCCAATTGGGTTGGAAAGTGCACGAAATCTAGTTTCCAACAAAAAAAGAATCACCCAATTCGGAGTCCGTATGAAAAACTTGTGTGCGTTTTGAGTCAGGTATGTCTGTGCAGTCCGAATCTGAATCCAGAACGTGAGAGACTTGGACTCTATCTTCTCTTGGGCCAAAAGTGACGTGAGAGAACTTTTTGGACAGCAAATAAACATCTCTTTCTTCCTTATCTTCATATGTGGATTGTACAAATGTCCCATATACCTGCAATTAGACAAAACACAAAAGTGTGTGAAGTATTTTTGTTCTGGATAACATAAATAGATTATTGAATAGTTTGCACTAGAAATCACCTGACAAATATGCATATATGCAATAGTTTTGGTCATATCCAAGGTAGTCATGTCCTCATCAGTATTTGTATTCTTGAGGTGTGAGCACTGCAGAGTTTTTCTTGAGCGATATTTTCGTTGTTGTTCAGAGGAGAGCATGGTATTAACTGGGCGGGTTGTGGCCCGTCTAGCCGAGGCTAGATATCCAGCCTAGATATTAAATTTTTTTCAAGCTGAAAATGGCTAGCCCAGCTATACTTTTTTTTGAGGAATACCCAGGCAAGGTCAACTTGTTATTCTCCGCCCCGCTGGGCTGCAAATCTTTCCCAGGAGGGCTACATCAGGCTTAACAAGAAAATGGGCTTTAAGAAATAATAAATGGGATGTAATTATAAAAACTGGGCAGTAACTATAAAAAAAATGCAACATACACGTAATTACTTTATAAAATATTATTTTTGGATATTGAAAATTTTAATTTCATTAATAGTTGAGCGCAATGTTTTGTTGGATTTTTATGTAATACAAATTTATACTAAAATTGTATTTAATCTGAAAAATTCGGGATAAAAATATTTCGGATCCTGTCAAAATGTGGGAAATTTTATTGAATTCTGTTTTGAACGGTTGGTTGAAGTTATTAATCGTTGTACGAGCTAGAAAATGGGTTGTACTTTTAACAAACTGTAAACGGGCTATAGTAAATTCCATTAGAATTCAAAAATGGGTTGCACATTCTTACAAATCTCAAATGGGCTATAAGTTCTCTGCCACACACTTATGGGCTTACTAAGTTGACGCTTCCCCTCAAAAAAAAGTTGACGCGTATACAAGGCTTTGTCAACTTATAGTCAACACACGGTTCTAGCAGCAGTGGCTGTTGGATGTCCGTCCAACGAATGCCATGCTTATTTTTCAATCCCTGATATTCTAGCTTGACCCGGCCAAAAAATGATTCCTCCCCCTGACATCCGGGGCACACTGTTTCGGATGATGACCTGTGGGCCTACTAAGTTGTCGCGTACCAAGGGCTTTGTCAAATTAGTCAATATAAACGATTCTAGCTGCAGTGACTGTACGATGTCCATCAAACGGCTGTCGTGCTTCTTCAACCTTTGGTCTTCTTGCTCCAGCTGCCCAAAGCAGCGATGGTCGTGCCGCCTGTTCCTGCTTCCCGTGGCCGGCTGTGCTACCGCGGTGGCCTCACCGCCCCCTACTACTCCCACCGCTGGCCAGGCCATCCCTCCACTCACCCACACCCCTTGTTATTCTGCGGCGACGGCAGCCTCATACCGCAGCCGAACCAGTGAACCCTCGTACTCATCTTCGTGTGGGTATCCACTGCCGCGTCTTCCCTAGCTCCGTGTCTTCCCCTTCCTAGGCCTCGCCATCTTCCACTGCCTTGGTGCTCTCAGCGCGGCATGGTCAATGTGGTCAACGAACGAATTCCATCGGAAGTGTATTGTATGTGGAGAGGCTGACAGCTGGGTCCACGACTACCGCAAGAAAGTGCCTCCTTATTACGCGGAAAATAATGATTCCTTCACCTGACAATAGGGACCCACAGGACGGGACATCATATTTCGTGAAAAAAATGTTTACCCCCTGACTACTGGGACCTACTAGCTACATCTTCGCATGCACTGAAGTGCGTCCATGTTACGGGCAAAGAAATGATTCGCCCCCTAACTGCTGGGACCCACCAGCTACATCTTCGCACGGAAGGAAGTGCCTCATAGTCGGGACCCACCTGGTCGAAGCATATGTAGCATTGTCATTCTGGTCGCGAACATGTACGTACATACGATCGGTCTGTCTACAAGCTGCAGCGATGAACCATGGCCGTGTAAGGAAGGACACGTGTCGCATTAGAGGCGTGCACATAGCATGTCCACGTACGTACAACGGCCAGGGTGCAAGAAACTAAATACGGCCACATACGTACATACGGGCGGGGTCTCGAATGCCTACTCGCGCATACGTATGGCCAGGGCTCGTGTACATGGCTGGGTTAGAATGGAGAAACTGCTTCATCGTCGTCGTGTTCATGGGGAGCGAACTGGCTAGGTCGAAACGGAATGCGTCATCGTGTTCATATGGAGGGCTTGGACGGAACAACCGATGGAAACGAGACCTGGCGTACCGCAGAACGGAGGAAACGACCTTGTGTTCGACCGGCCGCAGTCGAAACGGGATCCTGTTCATCGAGAGGGGTCTGGCGTACCGCAAAACGGAGGAAACAGACTTTTGTTGGACCTCCTATGGTCAAAATGAGGTCCTGTTGATCGGGAGGGGTGTGGCGTACCGCAAAACAGAGGAAACAGACTTGTGTTTGTCGGATTTCGGGTTTCGGCAGACCCTCTAGATTCGAACACTGGGGTGCGCGCGGAGATTTAGCCCTCTACCTACCTGCTCCTCACCGCCTCGCTATGAACTAAGCAATCAAGGGAACAACACAAGAGACACAAGGTTTATACTGGTTCAGGCCACCATTGTGGTGTAATACCCTACTCCAGTGTGTGGTGTGGTGGATTGCCTCTTGGGCTGATGATGAACAGTACAAGGAAGAACTGCCTCGCGAGGGTCTGTTCTTGGCAGGTGCAATGAACTGCTCAGGGAGTTCAGTTGCTCTCTCTACTGGTTTCTAGGTGAGGGTCCGATTGGTTTCTCCATCGCCCTACCTTGTGGGTGGCTAGTCCTATTTATAGGCAAAGGCCCTAGTCCTCTTCCCAAATATTGAGCGGGAAGGGCACCAACAATTGGCTGTTTTGAAGGGGAACATCTAGTACACTTATCCTGACTAAACTTGGTCCTTGCCTGCCAAAGGCTCTGGAGGTGACACCGGCTTGGGCTCCACAATGACTTCCATCCTGCCGTTCTGCTGGTCTTGGTCTTGTTGCACCGAAATG
Source organism: Triticum aestivum (assembly GCF_018294505.1). Taxonomy (NCBI): domain Eukaryota; kingdom Viridiplantae; phylum Streptophyta; class Magnoliopsida; order Poales; family Poaceae; genus Triticum; species Triticum aestivum. The sequence goes on along the minus strand of NC_057798.1, from coordinate 359,563,540 downwards.
GATGCCTTTGCTTGATGCTCTCGCCTGCGCTTGCCCCCTTTACACCAAAGAGGAAAGAAGGACACAGCGCAGGCTGGCGCCCGCCTGGCGCCCTTGGTCATCATGGCTTGTGTCATGGGCACCTTGCAAGGTACCCCGCCTTGATCTCTCCGCCTCCTCGCGAGCTAGCCTGACGAGGCCGTGCTTGAGGAAGCCTCCTGTCGTCCGCCCCGCGAGGCTTGGCCCCACGCGAGGGTCTTGAGCTCGTGCTGATGAAGACGGGCCATGCTGGGCCGCCCCTCGAGCCACGCTGCAGGCCGCAGGTAGGCAAGTCTGGGGACCCCCGTTCCCAGAACGCCGACAGTAGCCCCCGGGCCCAAGGCGCGCCCGGACTTGGCTGAGCAGAGAGGCGAAGGGGCAAGTGCAAAGCGCTGAGGGCCCTAACAGCCTGCGGCCTCGGGCGCCGCGTGGCGGTTGATTGGACGTGGGCGGCTCCGCTCCCCCACAATGCCTCGGTAACTGCACGAACTGGCAAGTCCCTGCATGCAAAAGCTGGTCATGATTACCTGCGATCGTGGAAGCCGACGGTTGGCCTCCCCTGGCTATAAGTACGGGACGGCGTGAGCCATTCTAGTTCATCTTCCTCTGCTACTTCTCCTCTCCTTCATCCTCGCCACTACTCCGCCTTGCCGCAATGGATCCGATACGCCGGTTCTCTGTAGAAGAGAAGGGAAAGGCCCCCCGAGAGGGTCCTGACTCGCTTCCGCCAAAGAAGCGGTTGGTCCTCTGCCGCCGAGATGAGGGCGCGCGGCAGGAGGTGTCGAGGCCTTGGTGCGAGCGGCCTCTGCCAGGGTTTCCGCTGCCTTTGTACGCCCACATTGAGGGCCCTGCAGGAGCTGATGCCGAGCGCCATGGACAACGCCGCCGTCGGCGCCAGCGGGTCACAGCGGTGCGCGTTGTCCCTCCTGGAGTTCACGCTGATGGCTCCTCCCGAGAGTTTGTGCTCCACGCCGCCATGCGTCCTCGATCTTAGATTCGCCTTCCTCCCTCCTTCGCCTTCGAGATTCCACCGAGGGGCCCTTTCAGGCTCTGGCTACAGCACGCCGGCTTCCAGGCCCCCGTGACCGATGCGGATGTCGAGGTCGTCGCTCCAGGTAAGGTCTTGATGACCCATGGCTGGGGCGAGATCGCCTGGGTTTGCGGGACGAGGGGTGCCCTCATGATCCACCTGGAGTTCAAAGGCGCTTCCGTGATGTTCTTCAAGGTCTTTGACGAGGATGGGCGCCATCTGGAGTGCTGCCCTAGAGGCAGCGACCGGAGCTTTGGAGCGACGAGGACTAGGCATGCCGCTCGCCCTTCCAACAGCTCCTCTGGTGGTAGCGGACGCCTTGAAGGATCCAGCGACTCCGCCGAGCCCTTCGCGACTCCGGAGACGAGCGACGACAGCTACGAGCCCCCGAGCCTGCACCGCTCTCGGAGCAGGACGGGCTCGTTAGGCCGCCGCCGCCTCTGATCTGGATGAGGCTGGCGTCGAGCCTTACACGGCCCACTATTGATGATGGCGCCTGCCGTCGTAGTTCCTGTAGTTAGGGTTTTTAGGATTCGTGTATTTTGTCCCTGCGAGGAGCCAAGAACACAACCCGTGGGGGCTTGTAAGGTGTCTGTAGTCTCTTTTGTTAATATGATCCTTATCGTGAAGCAGTGCGAGATGTGGATTCCATCTTAGCTTAGTTTCTTCCTTTCGAACCTCACGAGGGCTTGGCGCTCTGGGCCGACAGGTCCCGGTCCCAAGGCGGCTTCAGCCGTGGCTAGTATGCCAGGTCACGATGCCGTGGTCAAGGCCAGGAGGTGAGCGACCCGGGGTCCAGTAAGAGCCCCTGAGTCGCGATGCTCAGGAGGTCCCCTTTAGCGCTGAAGCAGCCATCGTTCGGTGAGAAACGAATGCGATGTTGCTAACATGGGATCGCGTTGGATGTAGTGATGGTGCAGCGATAGCTAGTGTTTCCGGAGGGTGACTTATCTCGAGAGTCAGGAACTGCTTCCTGGTGCGGCGCTAGGTCCGCGCATTGTCCGGCGAGGGATTGCCTGGCGAGGGCCCTGCGTGTCTCTTCCTCCTTGCCTTTGCTCCCATGTCTGCTCTACGTCCTCGGGTCCTGGCTCTCGAGCTGGTCTCAACCGTCGTTGGTATGCCAGGTCGCGATGCCGTGGACAAGGCCAGAGGGTGAGGGCTGGAGAGCGAGTAGGATCCCTGATTCGCGATGCCCAGGTACCCCCCTTTAACGTGCAAGCGGTTCGCGCGGACGAGAGTGAAGAGGACAGCGTGAGGGCCTCGCCCGACGCTCCTCCTTGGAGGGATCCTGCAGGTCCACCACAAAAAGAACGATAGTCCGCTATGACAAGCGGCGGTCAGCCGTTAGTTGCTTTGGAGGGGCGACGAGGCGCAAAAGGCCTGATGGGGTGTATCGGGGCACCCGCGAGCCAGCGCGGGGCTCACGGGGCCCTACCCCAAGGCGGGTTGCGCCTGGCACTGGGCCTTAACTTGTGATGTGTTCCTGCAGATTTGGCCAGATGCCGATGCTCTACGTCCTCGGGTCCCGGCCCTCGAGCGAGTCTCAGCCGTCGCTGGTTTGCAAGGGCGCAATGCCGTGGACAAAACCAGAGGGTGAGGGCTGGAGAGCCGGTAGGAGCCCTGAGTCGTGCTGCTCAGGTACC
>NC_057798.1:359552713-359560667 GCF_018294505.1 Triticum aestivum | reverse complement strand
TCCTCGGGTCCCGGCCCTTGAGCTAGTCTCAGCCGTTGCTGGTTTGCCAGGGCACGATGCCGTGGACAAAACCAGAGGGTGAGGGCTGGAGAGCCGGTAGGAGCCCTGAGTCGCAATGCTCAGGTACCCCCCCCTTTAACGCGCAAGCTGCCGAGACGAAGGAAGAAGGGGTGCCACGGACAAGCACCAAATAAGAAGCATGATGGGTCCAATGCATAAACAGAGAATAACCGCAAGAGGGATACATGCCGCCAGGTCTGACCCGAGCGACTTGGGGATGATGCAGCCCGAGGGGCGCCCCCAACAAGGTAAGCTAAAAATGAACAAAAGGGATACACGCCACAGGAACGGACCCACGCGGCCTGGGAATGATGCAGCCCTGGGGGCGCTCCCAGCTGGAAATGAAACTTGAAAGGTGTCACCTGATAGTGTTGACGATGAAGGGGTGTTGAAGTAGCAGATGTAGCGGGCTTTGGGAGCCGATCTTCACGAGCCCCCAGGCCTTGGAGCCTCGGGGGGCTCCGGAGGCGCTGGTGGCTCCTCGTGAACCATCTCCATCTCCGCCAGGACTGCTAAACGCCTGGCCTCCTGAGCCTCCAGGATGCCCCTCATGAGGCGCTGGCGCACCGCAGCCACGTTCGGCAAGCCGTAGGGCATGCAAACTTAGTTTTGGGGTGGGCCTTCGCAGCGCCCCACACGTGAGGGCCAGAAGCGCTCCTGAGAGGCAGCTCGGTTGAGCCCTGGGATGTCGATGTAGACACGCAGCCCACCATCCTCGCCTGGATGGGGAGCTGCGGCGGGTAAGCGGCGGCTGCCACTCATGACTCTTGACTCCTACAACTCCTGTGTGACCTGACTGACGAACTCCTGAGGGTTCGGCCCTCCTTGCTTTGCTCCTTCCTAAGGGAAATGTGTTCTGAAACACGCCCCCAAGTGGTGCCCAAGCACCTCCCTCGTGACCTTAGCAAGGTCGGTGGCCCTCCAGGGGGAGCCCCCGAGCCTTGCTTGAGGAGGGCGCAGGGCGCGCCTCCCTATCAGACAGAAGGAGGTGCCCCCTGAGCAGGCGCGGACCCCTGAGGGGCCTGCCTCCTGAGGGATCGGGCCTGGCGATGTCTTCTTCTTCTTGGGAGCGGCTTCGGGGAGCCTCCCGCTCCCGCGATCTGGGTCCTCAAGTGATGCGGCCTGAAAAGCTCGTTCCAGGGAGCACACTACGTCTCTTTCTTCACAGGGCACCATGATGACTCCACCGCTTCCTGGCATCTTGAGGACGTTGTAGCCGTGATGAGTTACGACCATGAACTTGGCGAGAGCTAGGTAGCCAAGGATGGCGTTGTATGGTAGGCGGATGTGGGCGACGTCGAAGTCAATGAGCTCGGTGCGGTAGTTGTTGCAGGCCCCGAAGGTGACAGGGAGGCGGACCTGCTCGATTGGAACTGTGGAGCCGTCGGTGACTCCAGAGAAAGGCTTGGTTGGCTGAAGCTGATCGTAGGCACTTGGAGGTTGTTGAACGTCTCCACGGATAGGACGTTGAGCCCTGCCCCGCCATCAATGAGGGTCCTGGTGACTTGCACGTTACTGATGACTGGGGAGCAAAGCATTGAGAGGACTCCGGCTGGGGCCGCACACTTGAGCTGATCCGCTGAGCTGAACATGATGGCGCATGCTGACCACCTGAGGGGGCGCGTGGCTTCAAGCTTGGGGAGGACTGCATTCACTTCGCGGGCGAACTGCTTGAAGATGCGTTGAGAGGCTGGGGCTTGAGCTCCACCCAGGATGCACGCGATCGCGCGTGGCTCCTGGAAGCCCCCAGCCCCCTCGTCTTGATGATGGTCCTCGTTTCTCCTTGGCTGCGGAGGCAGTGGAGGGAGGCCTGCGTTTCCTTGCGGGGCGATCCTCGTGAGGTTGATCCCTCCACTCTCCCTCGCGAGGCTGATCCTGCAAGCGATCCTCGCAAGGTCGGTCGCGCCATCTTTGGCGAGGGCCGCGGTCTTCCCAGTGTCCTGTGTTCCTTCCTCCTCCTCTGCCGTAGCCACGATCATTGCGGTCAAGGCACCGGCCGACCCTTCCTTCTCGCACGGCTCGGAGCTCTTGGCATTCGTTGGTGTTGTGGGTGTGGAGGTCGTGGTACACATAGTACCGGCTGCCCTTGAAAGACTCGGGCTGATCTCTGCCCCGCTTGGTGTCTGGTTCTGCCGCGAGCACGGCAGCCCCCTTGCGCTTCACGTCCTTGGCCTTGGATTTCTTCTCTTCTGGGTCTGCGGCTGGCAGCTCGAGGAGGTAAAGGCGCCCTTCCTCAGCCCTGGCGCACTTGGTTGCCAGGTTGAACAGCTCCAAGGAAGTGCATAGATCTTCATGCATCGCCAGCTCCTCCTTCATCTTGACATCACGCACGCCATCGGAGAAGGCCGAGATGATGGCCTCCTCGGTCACCCTGGGAATCTTGAGTCATGCGCTGTCGAAGCGCTGGATGTACTTCTGCAGGGTCTCCCCTGGTTGCTGCTCGATGCGGCGCATGTCGCTCACGGCAGGTGGCCGGTCGCGAGTACCTTGGAAGTTGGCGATGAAACGGGTGCGCATCTCGTCCCAGGAGGAGATCGTGCTTGGGGCCAGGTTCAGGAGCCAGGTGCGTGCCCCGTCCTTGAGTGCGATGGGAAACCAGTTCGCCATGACCTTCTCATCTCCGTTGGCGGCTTCGATGCCCAGCTCGTAGAGCTGGAGGAACTCCGCAGGGTCGGCCGTGCCGTCGTAGCAAGGGGGCCGGTCCGGCTTGAACTTGCAGGGCCACGCGACGCTGCGCAGCTCGGTGGTGAAGGCACGGTAGCCTGCTGTGGCCACGGGAGGCCTCTGGTGACGATGAGCTTGGTCTTGCGGGCCACCGTGCACTGGAGCTGGGAGCAGCGCGGGGTCTTGGCGCGCTGCAACGGGAGCGTGGTCGCGACGGACTGGAGCAGGGAGCTTCTTGGGGGCGAGGGACCTCTTGGCAGCTCCGCTCCTGCTACGCTGGCGCCGGACGGGGTGGGTTCCGTCCAGGGGCCACGCGGCTTGGGGCCCGAGCGCCTTCTTGAGGGGGAGGCGGCTGAGGTGCCCCCAGAGCTTCGTTGCTCACGCAGGGCGGGGCGTGATGCAGCGAGAAGGACGGCGAGGGGGAGCCCCCTACGGCGCGGACGAGCTCAGCGACGCGGTCGAGCCATTCGTCGTAGACAACATCGACCGGGCGGTAGCGCAAGTGCTCGTTTGCCGCGATGAACGCAGCCCAAGCCTCCATGGCCGCGTGGGGCGCGTGGGACGAGGAACCAACCGGGGCGAGCGAGGGAGTGGCAGTGCGGCCATCTCGCCTCATGGATGGATGCTGGGACGATGCCTGCTGCTCGTTCCCCGCCGGGCCGGTGGCGACGTTGACGGCGGGCTACGGGGAACGACGGGGGTGGCCGCCGACGGGGGCCATCTGGGCGACGCCGGAAGCGAGAGCGGCTTGGCGCTCAGCGTAGGCCCGACGAGCGTCCGACATGGGCGTGATGGTCGGTGAAGAACGGGGTGGTGGAAGACAAATTCCGGCACACCCCTACCTGGCGCATCAAATGTCGGATTTCGGGTTCCGGCAGACCCTCTAGATTCGAATACTGGGGTGCGCACGGAGATTTAGCCCTCTACCTACCTGCTCCTCACCGCCTCGCTATGAACTAAGCAATCAAAGGAACAACACAAGAGACACAGGGTTTATACTGGTTCAGGCCACCATTGTGGTGTAATACCCTACTCCAGTGTGTGGTGTGGTGGATTGCCTCTTGGGCTGATGATGAACAGTACAAGGAAGAACAGCCTCGCGAGGGTCTGTTCTTAGCAGGTGCAATGAACTGCTCAGGGAGTTCAGTTGCTCTCTCTACTCGTTTCTAGGTGAGGGTCCGATTGGTTTCTCCATCCCCCTACCTTGTGGGTGGCTAGTCGTATTTATAGGCAAAGGCCCTGGTCCTCTTCCCAAATATTGGGCGGGAAGGGCGCCAACAATTGGCCATTTTGAAGGGGAACATCTAGTACACTTATCCTGACTAAAGTTGGTCCTCGCCTGCCAAAGGTTCTGGTGGTGACGCCGGCTTGGGCTCCACGATGACTTCCATCCCGCCGTTCTGCTGGTCTTGGTCTTGTTGCACCGAAATGGATGCCTTTGCTTGATGCTCTCGCCTGTGCTTGCCCCCTTTGCACCAAAGAGGAAAGAAGGACACTGCGCGGGCTGGCGCCCGCCTGGCGCCCTTGGTCATCATGGCTTGCGTCATGGGCACCTCACGAGGTACCCCACCTTGATCTCTCCGCCTCCTCGCAAGCCAGCCTGACGAGGCTTGGCCCCTCGTGAGGGTCTTGAGCTCATGCTGATGAAGACGGGCCATGCTGGTCCGCCCCTCGAGCCATGCCGCAGGTCGCAGGCAGGCAAGTCTGGGGACCCCCGTTCCCAGAATGCTGACAGTGTTGGACTGCTATGGTCGAAACGGGAGTCCTGTACATCGGGAGGGGTGTGTCGTACCGCAAAATGGGACTCCATGGGATACAGTTCATCCCACCGTCGACCTCCTACAACCTCCACGGGATACTGTTCATCCACCATCGACCTCCTCCAGGCTCCATTGCGACTGTTCATCCACGGGCTCCTGTTCATCCAGCCTCCACCGCATGCTCCTCCACTAGCTACTGTTCAACCATCCCTCTCCGCGGGGTCCTGTTCAACCACCCCTCCACGGGCTACTGTTCATCCAGCCCTCCACCGGCTAGTGTTCAACCAGCCCTCCACGGGGTCGTCCTTTTCATCCAGCCCTTCACGGGGTCCTGTTCATGCAACCCCAACAGGCTTGATCGGGTTCATGTTCATCCAGAGGAAACACCATGGGGTCCTGTTCATCCACCCCCACTGGGAATTGTTCATCCAAACCCCCCAACAACGCTCACTGTTCATCAAGTGAAGGAGGCAGTAGGGTTCGATCACTTGGGTTCAGTTAACAACAAGGGATCAATCACTTGTGGGTCATCAAGACTCTTTTCTGGCGCCATTGCCGGGGAGCGTAGCACTCTTGGTGAGTGGAACTTGGTAAGGAAACATTTATATAGTGTGCTAAAATTTTCTGTTACTTGTCACTATGGAAACTAATCCTTTGAGGGGCTTGTTTGGGGTATCATCACCCGAACCTGAAGAGCAAAGAGTTGCTCCTCAACCTACTGAACCTTATGAAAATATTCACTTTGAGATTCCTTCGGGTATGATAGAAAAACTGCTAGCTAATCCTTTTGCAGGAGACAGAACATTGCATCCCGACTTACACCTTATCTTTGGATGAAGTTTGTGGATTATTTAAGCTTGCAGGTATTTCCGATGATGTTGTCAAAAGGAAGGTCTTCCCTTTATCTTTGAAGGGAGATGCAATGACATGGTATAGGCTATGTGATGATACGAGATCTTGGAATTATAAGCGATTGAAGTTGGAATTTCACCAAAAGTTCTATCCTATGCATCTTGTTCATCGTGATCGTAATTACATATATAATTTATGGCCTCGCGAAGGAGAAAGCATCGCTCAAGCTTGGGGGAGGCTTAAGTCAATGTTGTATTCATGCCCCAATAATGAGATCTCTCGGGAAATGATTATTCATAATTTTTATGCTCGGCTTTCTCTTGATAATCGCAACTTGCTCGATACTTCTTGTGTTGGTTCCTATATGCTGAAGACTATTAATTTCAAATGGGACTTATTGGAAAGAATTAAACTCAACTCTGAAGATTGGGTTCCGACGATGGTAAGGAGTCAGGTATGACACCTTAGTTTGATTGTGTTAAATCTTTTATGGATACCGATGCTTTCCGTGGATTTAGCTCTAAGTATGGACTTGACTCTGAGATAGTAGCTACTTTTTGTGAAACTTTTGCTACTCACGTTGATCTCCCTAAAGAGAAGTGGTTTAAATATAATCCTCCTGTTGAAGTGAAAGTAGTTGCACCTATTGTTCCTCCTGCTTATGTTGAAAAACCTCATTTTCCTGTTAGGATAAAAGATCTTGCTAAAGCTTCGACTGTTGTTCGTAAGAGCAATGTTAGAACTTATACACCTCCGTAGCAAATCAAAGTTGAACCTAATGTTGCTATTGTTAAAGATCTGTTGTCTAATAATATTGATGGGCATGTTATTTATTTCTGTGATGAAACTGCTAGAATTGCCAAACCTTGTGCTAAAGATAAACATAGACCTGTGGTAGGCATGCCTGTTATTTCTGTTCAAATAGGAGATCATTGCTATCATGGCTTATGCGATATGGGTGCTAATGCTAGTGCAATACCTATTGACTTATACAAAGAAATTAAGCACAATATTGCACCTACTGAGTTAGAAGATATTGATGTCACAACTAAACTTGCCAATAGAGATACTATTTGACCAATGGGAATTGTTAGAGATGTTGAAGTCTTGTGTGGGAAAACTAAACATCCTGCTGATTTTCTTGTTCTTGGCTCCCCACAAGATAGCTTTTGTCCCATTATATTTGGTAGACCCTTCTTGAACACCGTTAATGCTAGGATAGATTGTGAAAAGGATGTAGTTACTATTGGTCTAGGTGATATGTCTCATGAGTTAAACTTTTCTAAATTTCGTAGACAACACCGTGAAGAGGAACCATCTAGTAAGGATGAAATTATTGGTCTTGCTTCCATTGTTGTTCCTCCATCTGATCCTTAGAACAATATTTGCTAGACCATGAAAACAATATGTTTATGAAGGAAAGGGAAGAAATAGATGAAGTGTTCCTTAAACAAGAACCTAGGCTGAAACATAACCTTCCTTTTGAAATCCTTGGGGATCCCCCTCCACCCAAGGGTGATCTTGTGTTTGAACTCAAACCATTACCTGATAATCTGAAGTATGCTTATCTTGATGAAAAAGAAATATATCTTGTTATTATTAGTGTTAACCTTTCGGAGAAAGAAGAATAAAGATTATTGAAAACTCTGAAGAAGCAGAGAGCTGCTATTGGATATACTCTGGATGATCTTAAGGGCATTAGTCCCACATTATGTCAACACAAAATTTCAGTGGAAAAAGATGCCAAACCAGTTAGAGATCCTCAAAGACGATTAAATCCCAAAATGAAGGAAGTGGTAAGAAAGGAGATACTAAAACTCCTTGAGGCAGGTATTATTTATCCCGTTGCTGATAGTGAATGGGTAAGCCCTGTCCATTCTGTCACCAAAAAGGGAGGTATTACCGTTGTTCCTAATGATAAAGATGAATTGATCCCACAAATAATTATTACAGATTATAGGATGGTAATTGATTTCCGTAAGTTAAATAAAGTTACTAAGAAAGATCATTACCCTTTACCTATTATTGATCAAATGTTAGAAAGGCTATCCAAACACACACATTTTTGCTTTCTAGATGGTTATTCTGGCTTCTCTCAGATACCTGTATCAGCAGGGTATCAATCTAAAACTACTTTTACTTGCCCTTTTGGTACTTTTGCTTATAGACGTGATAGAGGCAAAGGTGTCCCGTCTTTCGATGAGATGGTGGATTTCGCTTTGGTGGAAGTCGACTTTGACGATCCGACTATGAACGTGCGAGGACGTCGCGCCTTAGCAATCGCTAAACCAACTCCGAGAGGTTATTGACCACGCCGGAGCACGATCAACCTGACCACGAGGGTCTGTTTCCTGCGAGCAAACGAAGAACAAGCAAGAAACTAAGATTGCAATCTGGATATTGCGAATATAAGATGAAAGCTTTATTGATCAAGGTGGGGTTCTGTGACGCCTTTGTCTGGTCGTTGAACACAAACGAAGTACGCGAAGTTGCAGCTATGGCGAACTTTTAATCTAAACAAAACCCAAAGTCTAAACGATGCCCTAAGGGCTGTATATATGGAGGAAGAGGGGGGGAATTTCGTGGCCCTTGGTGGAGGTGTCCGAAATCAACCCTAT
>NC_057798.1:359531541-359552240 GCF_018294505.1 Triticum aestivum | reverse complement strand
ATAAGGCTTCAAATCTGCAATGTTAAAAGTGGGACTAACCCCAAAATCTGCAGGCAGCTCAAGTTTATATGCATTATCATTTATTTTCTCTAACACCTTAAAGGGACCATCAGCACGTGGCATTAACTTTGATTTGCGCAAATCAGGAAATCTATCCTTACGCAAATGTAACCAAATAAGATCTCCAGGTGCAAACACAACATGTTTTCTACCCTTATCTCCAGCAAGTTTATATTTAGCATTCATGCGCTCAATGTTTTCCTTAGTTAACTCATGCATTTTTAAAATCAATTCAGCACGTTGTTTAGCATCAAAATTAACCTTCTCCGAAGATGGAAGAGGCAACAAATCAATAGGTGCACGAGGTAGGAAACCATACACAACTTCAAAAGGGCACATCTTAGTAGTAGAATGCAATGAACGATTATAAGCAAATTCAATATGAGGCAAGCATTCCTCCCACATTTTCTTATTATTCTTCAAAACAGCCCTAAGCATAGTAGACAACGTTCTATTGACTACTTCAGTTTGTCCGTCAGTTTGGGGGTGACAAGTAGTACTAAAAAGCAGTTTAGTCCCCAACTTAGCCCATAAACATCTCCAAAAGTGGCTAAGAAATTTAGTATCACGATCTGAAACAATAGTATTCGGCACACCATGCAAGCGAATAATTTCACGAAAGAACAAATCAGCAACATTAACAGCATCATCACTTTTATGACATGGTATAAAGTGTGCCATTTTCGAGAATCTATCCACGACAACAAATATGCTATCCCTCCCCTTCTTTGTTCGAGGTAAACCTAAAACAAAGTCCATAGATATATCCTCCCAAGGAACACTAGGTACAGGCAAAGGCATATATAAACCATGAGGATTGAGTCGTGACTTAGCTTTTTGACATGTAGTGCAGCGAGCAATAAAACGCTCAACATCCCGTCTCATCTTTGGCCAAAAGAAATGTGTAGCAAGTACGTCCTCCGTCATCTTCACGCCAAAGTGTCCCATTAATCCTCCTCCATGCGCCTCCTGCAACAACAAAAGACGAACGGAGCTAGCTGGAATGCATAGCTTGTTAGCACGAAACACAAATCCATCATTAACGACAAACTTGTTCCACCTTCTTCCTTCTTTGCAATTCTGCATTACATCTTTAAAATCAGCATCATGCACATATTGATCTTTGATGGTCTCCAAACCAAATATTTTGAAGTCAAGTTGTGAAAGCATAGTATAGCGACGAGACAATGCATCAGCAATAACATTTTCTTTTCCCTTCTTGTGTTTAATGACATAAGGGAAAGTCTCAATGAATTCAACCCATTTAGCATGTCTACGATTCAGCTTAGCTTGACTTTTAATATGTTTCAAAGATTCATGATCAGAATGTATAACAAATTCTTTGGGCCATAAATAATGTTGCCATGTTTCTAAAGTCCGAACAAGAGCATATAATTCTTTATCATAAGTAGAATAATTCAGACTAGGCCCACTCAATTTTTCAGAAAAGTATGCAACAGGTTTGCCATCTTGTAATAACACACCTCCTAATCCAATTCCACTAGCATCACATTCAAGCTCAAAAGTCTTATTAAAATCAGGAAGTTGGAGTAAAGGAGCATGTGTCAACTTATCTTTCAATACCGTGAAGGCTTCTTCCTGTGCGGTACCCCAAACAAAAGGCACATCCTTCTTTGTAAGCTCGTTGAGAGGTGCAGCAATGGTGCTGAAATTTCTCACAAAACGCCTATAGAATCCAGCGAGGCCAAGAAAACTCCTCACTTGTGTGACCGTTTTGGGCTGCGGCCAACTCTCAATAGCTTCAATCTTGGCTTTATCAACTTCAATTCCCTGTGGAGTAACAACATAGCCAAGAAAAGATACTCGGTCGGTGCAAAAGGTGCACTTCCCAAGGTTACCAAACAAACGTGCATCACGTAGAGCAATAAAAACAGCACGTAAATGTTCCAAATGTTCCTCCAAAGATCTGCTATAAATCAATATGTCATCAAAGTAAACTACCACAAATCGTCCAATGAAAGCACGTAAAACTTCGTTCATTAATCTCATGAAAGTACTAGGTGCATTAGTTAACCCAAAAGGCATGACTAACCACTCATATAATCCAAACTTAGTTTTAAATGTTGTTTTCCATTCATCTCCCAATTTCATACGAATTTGATGGTAGCCACTACGCAAATCAACTTTGGAAAATATTGTAGAGCCACTCAATTCATCAAGCATATCATCTAGCCTAGGAATAGGATGACGATAACGAATAGTAATATTATTAATGCCTCTACAATCAACACACATACGTGATGTACCATCCTTTTTCGGCACTAGAATAATAGGAACAGCACAAGGACTAAGGGATTCGCGTATATAACCTTTGTCGAGAAGCTCTTGTACTTGACGCATAATCTCCTTCGTCTCCTCTGGATTGGTACGGTATGGTGCACGGTTTGGCAGTGAAGCACCGGGAATTAAGTCAATCTGATGCTCAATCCCTCGAATAGGCGGTAATCCCGGTGGCCCGTCTTGTGGAAAAACGTCAGCGAACTCCTGCAAAATGTTAGTGACAGCAGGAGGCAAAGAGGAAGGCACGTCCTCGAATGAAAATAATGCCTCTTTGCACACAAAAGCATAGCAAACAGATTTGCTGAAATCTAGCTCATCAATATCAGATTTGGTGGCAAATAAACATGCACTTTTCAATTTAATTTCAGAAGCAACACTAGATGGTTTATTATTAGGCTTCATTTGTTGCTCAAATTCTTTTGCCACAATCTGATTTTCACTCTTATTCTTCTCCTGTTGTGCTTTATTAGCTCTATTAATGTCATCTTTCAAAATGGAATTAGGAGTCATAGGAAGCAAAGTAATATTTTTATCCTTATGAACAAGAGTATAGTGATTGTTTCTACCATGGTGTACAGAATTTTTATCAAATTGCCATGGTCTACCAAGTAATAAGGAACATGCTTGCATAGGTACCACATCACAATCAACATAATCAGCATATGTAGAGATACTAAAATGCACACAAACAGTACGTGTTACCTTAACCTTGCCGCTGTTGTTGAACCATTGGATGTAGTAAGGATGTGGATGTGGTCTTGTGGTGAGAGAAAGCTTCTCCACCATCTCCATGCTAGCCAAGTTGTTGCAGCTCCCTCCGTCTATTATGACGCGCACAGAACGTTCCTTCACAACTCCCTTGGTATGGAACAAATTGTGCCTCTGATTTTGCTCAGCTTGTGTGACCTGCACACTCAAAACACGTTGAGCAACTAAACATTCATACCTGTCAGCGTCTTCAGGAGCCATGTATTGCGTCTCATGATCAGAATCATCTCCACCATGTTCTTCACGTGTAATAAGAGCCAAAGTCTCCTCATCATAGTCACTAGCGGACTCATAGCCACCATCCGCGGTAGCAATCATCACACGCGGAGATTTGCATTCTCTCGCATAATGACCTCCTCCCTTACAACGACGACAAATAATATCACTTGTGTGCCCTGTTGATGCCATGGAAGAAGAAGAACGCTGTGCAGGCCCCGCAGGTGCGCTCTTGGCAGATAATGGTGGTTGTGCCTGTTTTCTTGTATCACGGCTGGAGGTGGCACCGGATGGAGGTGCTGGTGCAGTTGAAGTAGAAGATGCACGTGGTGTCCATGATGAAGGTCGGCCTGCAGAAAAGTTAGTTCGCCCCAATGCTTGTCGATCCTGCACTTCACGTTCAGCTTTACAAGCAAGATGGAATAAACGAGTGATATTAGTATACTCCTTATAGTCTAGAATGGTCTGAATCTCTCTATTTAATCCACCCAGAAAACGTGCAAGCATAGCTTCATTCTCCTCAACAATACCACATCTAATCATGCCAGTTTGTAATTCCTGATAATATTCTTCTACAGAATTTTTCCCTTGTCTTAAACGCTGCAACTTTTGAAGCAATTCACGTTGATAATATGGTGGAACCCAACGCGTACGCATAGCAGTTTTCAAAGCAGCCCAAGTAGTTGGAATAGGATATAATCTACAATGTTCAGACCACCATACACATGCAAAACTAGTGAAAGCACAAACGGCAGCAGCAACTCGTCTCTCCTCAGGATATTGTAAACATGTAAATCGTTGTTCAGTTTCTAACTCCCAAGTAAGATATATATCAGGAACATATCTACCCTCAAATGGTGGAATATTCAATTTCAGTTTAGGAATATGGACATCATCTCGTACCTGAGGTGGTGGTGCAGGCCTACCATTACGAATATATACCTGAGGTCGACCTGCTGGTGGTGGTATAGGTGGCTGCACGTAGTGTTGATTTTGATCAACCTCATCCTCATAATCTCCCACATAATCATCCTCCTCCGCATCAGCAGCAGGAGCCACAGAAGTATCAACAGCAGCACCAACAGTTTGGCCAAACGCAAGAGGAACACGGCTTGCTCGGCGGAGGTCTGCTTCGCGACGTGGAGGTAGTCGTTGTTGTTGTTGTTGGAGAGGTGCGTTAGGTGCAGCGGGTGGTGGTGGTGGAAAACGCGCGAGCAATTCATTAAACTTGTTATCGAGCTTTGTTTCGAACGTCTTCTCAAGGCCAGTGATCTTCTCCATGGCCTCTTCAAAATTGTTCAGCACATCTTGCACCTGTTCAGTCATCATTTGCTGAAACTTATCATGAAGCTCCTTGTTCGATAAATTCTCCCAGTCAATCTCGTCGGCTTGTGATCCTGGCATGGTTAGCAGCAATAGAAACACACAAGAATATGATCCTACAGACTACGAACAAGTGGTGGTGGTGGGTGTCACAAATCCGTCAAGCAAATCTCAAATTCTTACCAGTTCTTACCCAGCAGCAGGCGGTGATCGGCAACCGTTGTAGTCAAAAACTCTCAAAGCTTGGATAGAGCGATTACCAGGGAGAGTCAAACGCACGACGTAGATATATGTGGAGCTGGGAAGGCTTATAATATGGTAGCAAAAAGGGTCAGCAATAATCAATTCAGAGATGCAAAGTTGAATAAACGCTCAACGACGGTACTGTGCTGGTCCTAGGCTAGACTGTGCTAGAGACGCGAGCCTAGAACACTAACAAAATCACGGCGCGGCACGTAAACAAGGGAAAACCACACTCTGGATTTTTTTTTCGCTCTTTTTTTTTGTGAAAAATCACTATAATGGCGAGTGTCTCAAAACTCTTCTTAGCTCAAACTGACAGGATGGGCACGAAATTTTTTCGACCAATTTTTTTTTTTGACTGCCCGGACCCAAAAACTGGAAACGGGTCAAAAAAAACTTCCTATAATGGCACCTGTCTCAAAACACTCAGAAACACCTAAAAATAGGATAGCCAGAAAAATTTTCGAAAAAATGCGTTTTCGAAAAATTTTGGGCCTAAACGGAGCGTGGCTACCCGACTCTTTTTTTTTCGAAACCTACTCCGGCAAGGAAACACGAATCGGAATCTAGAGGGATCCCGAAAACAAACCTAATAAGCAAAGAACTCGGATTGGTGGTGGATATATGGTGGTGGTATATGGCAGCGGTGGTGGTAGCGGTGGTAGTATATGGATATGGATCGGTGGTGGTATATGGACACGGATTGGTGGTGGTATATGGATACGGATTCGGTGTGGTGATGGTAGATGGCAGGGGCGATGATGATGGTGCGGCGGCGGCGTGACAACTTATGACCAGAACTCGAAACTCTAAAAGACTAGACTCTAAGACCAGCAACTAGACACGACGATGCAACCGCAAATTCAACAAAGCAAAACCCTAAAAAGATTATGCAAAGGCTCAGATTGGTTCGGATATGATGAACTAACCCTAATTTTTTTTTGGCTTTTTCGTGGACTGTAGGTATGAAGAACAGACTCAATCTAAACTACGAAAAACTGTAAAATCTCACCGAGCAACCTGGAAATCTGATACCACTTGATAGAGGCAAAGGTGTCCCGTCTTTCAATGAGATGGTGGATTTCGCTTTGGTGGAAGTCGACTTTGACGATCCGACTACGAACGTGCGAGGACGTCGCGCCTTAGCAATCGCTAAACCAACTCCGAGAGGTTATTGACCACGCCGGAGCACGATCAACCTGACCACGAGGGTCTGTTTCCTGCGAGCAAACGAAGAACAAGCAAGAAACTAAGATTGCAATCTGGATATTGCGAATATAAGATGAAAGCTTTATTGATCAAGGTGGGGTTCTGTGACGCCTTTGTCTGGTCGTTGAACACAAACGAAGTACGCGAAGTTGCAGCTATGGCGAACTTTTAATCTAAACAAAACCCAAAGTCTAAACGATGCCCTAAGGGCTGTATATATGGAGGAACAGGGGGGAATTTCGTGGCCCTTGGTGGAGGGGTCCGAAATCAACCCTATCTCTTGTTTCCCCACACATACGGACTCTAAAAATAGCCTATACTTATGTATTTCGAAATTACATGGGCCTGGCCCAATAATAAGGTGACGCAGCACCTAAAATAGCCTCGGGACGAAATTTATGAAGTGGCATCTTGTATATTTCGTCCAAGGCTTCATGCACCCATTATGGTGGCTTCAAAGTCCTGGAATCATCACTTGTAACTCCGTTCTTGTTCCCCTTGCGCATGCCATCATCTCCATGCTTGTTCTTGCTCCAATGTTCATCCTTCTCCAAGGTAGGCCCTTCATTTGTAAGCAAAACAAATGTATCCAATTTAGGCAGCATCATATTCTCATGAACATTAGAATCATTACCAAGAAACGAAAGTACCTGGTAATTTAGTTGGCGTGCACGAGCTCTAGTAATTGGTCCAGTATGTATAGCAGCAGGGGCTGTGGGTGTAACAATTGTATTGATGTCCTCATCAAGCAGACTCATATCCACCATCCGCGGTAGCAATCATCACACGCGGAGATTTGCATTCTCTCGCATAATGACCTCCTCCCTTACAACGACGACAAATAATATCACTTGTGTGCCCTGTTGATGCCATGGAAGAAGAAGAACGCTGTGCAGGCCCCACAGGTGCGCTCTTGGCAGATAATGGTGGTTGTGCCTGTTTTCTTGTATCACGGCTGGAGGTGGCACCGGATGGAGGTGCTGGTGCAGTTGAAGTAGAAGATGCACGTGGTGTCCATGATGAAGGTCGGCCTGCAGAAAAGTTAGTTCGCCCCAATGCTTGTCGATCCTGCACTTCACGTTCAGCTTTACAAGCA
This sequence comes from Triticum aestivum, assembly GCF_018294505.1. Lineage (NCBI taxonomy): Eukaryota > Viridiplantae > Streptophyta > Magnoliopsida > Poales > Poaceae > Triticum > Triticum aestivum. The sequence continues at coordinate 359,545,024 of NC_057798.1, read as the reverse complement.
AGATGGAATAAACGAGTGATATTAGTATACTCCTTATAGTCTAGAATGGTCTGAATCTCTCTATTTAATCCACCCAGAAAACGTGCAAGCATAGCTTCATTCTCCCCAACAATACCACATCTAATCATGCCAGTTTGTAATTCCTGATAATATTCTTCTACAGAATTTTTCCCTTGTCTTAAACGCTGCAATTTTTGAAGCAATTCACGTTGATAATATGGTGGAACCCAACGCGTACGCATAGCAGTTTTCAAAGCAGCCCAAGTAGTTGGAATAGGATATAATCTACAATGTTCAGACCACCATACACATGCAAAACTAGTGAAAGCACAAACGGCAGCAGCAACTCGTCTCTCCTCAGGATATTGTAAACATGTAAATCGTTGTTCAGTTTCTAACTCCCAAGTAAGATATATATCAGGAACATATCTACCCTCAAATGGTGGAATATTCAATTTCAGTTTAGGAATATGGACATCATCTCGTACCTGAGGTGGTGGTGCAGGCCTACCATTACGAATATATACCTGAGGTCAACCTGCTGGTGGTGGTACAGGTGGCTGCACGTAGTGTTGATTTTGATCAGCCTCATCCTCATAATCTCCCACATAATCATCCTCCTCCGCATCAGCAGCAGGAGCCACAGAAGTATCAACAGCAGCACCAACAGTTTGGCCAAACGCAAGAGGAACACGACTTGCTCGGCGGAGGTCTGCTTCGCGACGTGGAGGTAAGGAAACAGCAGCACCAACAGTTTTTTTTTTCCGAAACCTACTCCGGCAAGGAAACACGAATCGGAAACTAGATGGATGTCGAAAACAAACCTAATAAGCAAGGAACTCGGATTGGTGGTGGATATATGGTGGTGGTATATGGCAGCGGTGGTGGTAGCGGTGGTAGTATATGGATATGGATCGGTGGTGGTATATGGACACGAATTGGTGGTGGTATATGGATACGGATTCGGAGCGGTGGTGGTAGATGGCAGGGGCGATGATGATGGTGCGGCGGCGGCGTGACAACTTATGACCAGAACTCGAAACTCTAAAAGACTAGACTCTAAGACCAGCAACTAGACCGACGATGCAACCGCAAATTCAACAAAGCAAAACCCTAAAAAGATTATGCAAAGGCTCAGATTGGTTCGGATATGATGAACTAACCCTAATTTTTTTTGTGGCTTTTTTCGTGGACTGTAGGTATGAAGAACAGACTCGATCTAAACTACGAAAAACTGTAAAATCTCACCGAGCAACCTGGAAATCTGATACCACTTGATAGAGGCAAAGGTGTCCCGTCTTTCGATGAGATGATGGATATCGCTTTGGTGGAAGTCGACTTTGACGATCCGACTACGAACGTGCGAGGACGTCGCGCCTTAGCAATCGCTAAACCAACTCCGAGAGGTTATTGACCACGCCGGAGCACGATCAACCTGACCACGAGGGTCTGTTACCTGCGAGCAAACGAAGAACAAGCAAGAAACTGAGATTGCAATCTGGATATTGCGAATATAAGATGAAAGCTTTATTGATCAAGGTGGGGTTCTGTGACGCCTTTGTCTGGTCGTTGAACACAAACGAAGTACGCGAAGTTGCAGCTATGGCGAACTTTTAATCTAAACAAAACCCAAAGTCTAAACGATGCCCTAAGGGCTGTATATATGGAGGAAGAGGGGGGGAATTTCGTGGCCCTTGGTGGAGGTGTCCGAAATCAACCCTATCTCTTGTTTCCCCACACATACGGACTCTAAAAATAGCCTATACTTATGTATTTCGAAATTACATGGGCCTGGCCCAATAATAAGGTGACGCAGCACCTAAAATAGCCTCGGGACGAAATTTATGAAGTGGCATCTTGTATATTTCGTCCAAGGCTTCATGCACCCATTATGGTGGCTTCAAAGTCCTGAAATCATCACTTGTAACTCCGTTCTTGTTTCCCTTGTGCATGCCATCATCTCCATGCTTGTTCTTGCTCCAATGTTCATCCTTCTCCAAGCTAGGCCCTTCATTTGTAAGCAAAACAAATGTATCCAATTTAGGCAGCATCATATTCTCATGAACATTAGAATCATTACCAAGAAACGAAAGTACCTGGTAATTTAGTTGGCGTGCACGAGCTCTAGTAATTGGTCCAGTATGTATAGCAGCAGGGGCTGTGGGTGTAACAATTGTATTGATGTCCTCATCAAGACGTATGCCTTTTGATTTATGTAATGCACCTGCTACCTTTCAAAGATGCATGATGGCTATATTTTCTAATTTTCGTGAAAAGATTTGTGAGATATTCATGGATGACTTCTCCGTCTATGGATCCTCTTTTGATGATTGTTTGAGCAACCTTGATCGAGTTTTGCAGAGATGCGACTCTCGTCCTGAATTGGGAAAAGTGTCACTTTCTGGTTAATGAAGGCATTGTCTTGGGGCACAAGATCTCCGAGAGAGGTATTGAAGTTGATAAAGCCAAAGTTGATGCTATTGAAAAGATGCCATGTCCCAAGGACATAAAAGGTATAAGAAGTTTTCTTGGTCATGCCGGCTTTTATAGAAGGTTCTAAGGACTTTTCTAAAATCTCTAGGCCTCTGACTAATTTATTGTAAAAAGATATTCCTTTTTGTCTTTGATGATGATTGTGTAGAAGCATTTGAAACACTCAAGAAAGCTTTGATCACTGCACCTATTGTTCAGCCACATGATTGGAATTTACCTTTTGAAATTATGTGCGATGCTAGTGATTATGCTGTAGGGGTTGTTTTTGGGCAAAGAGTTGATAAGAAATTGAATGTTATCCATTATGCTAGCAAGACTCTTGATACTGCCCAGAGAAATTATGCTACCACTGAAAAAGAATTCTTAGAAGTTGTGTTTGCATGTGATAAGTATAGACCTTATATTGTTGATTCCAAAGTTACTATTCACACTGATCATGCTACTATTAAATATCTTATGGAAAAGAAAGATGCTAAGCCTAGACTCATTAGATGGGTTCTCTTGCTCCAAGAATTTGACTTGCATATTATTGATAGAAAAGGAGCTGAGAACCCCGTTGCAGACAACTTGTCTAGGCTAGAGAATGTTCTTGATGACCCACTGCTTATTAATGATAGTTTTCCTGATGAACAATTAGCGGTCGTCAATACTTCCCGTACTGCTCCTTGGTATGTTGATTATGCTAATTACATTGTTGCTAAATATATACCGCCTAGTTTCACATACGAGCAAAAGAAAAAGTTCTTTTATGATTTATGACATTACTTCCGGGATGATCCACACCTTTATAAAGAAGGAGTAGATGGTATTATGAGACGTTGTGTGCCTGAGCATGAACATGAACAAATCCTACGCAAGTGTCACTCTGAATCCTATGGAGGACACCACGCTGGAGATAGAACTGCACACAAGGTACTACAATCTGGTTTTTATTGGCCTACTCTTTTCAAAGATGCTCGTAAGTTTGTCTTCTCTCGTGATGAATGTCAAAGAATAGGTAACATCAGTAGACGTCTAGAAATGCCTATGAATTATTCTCTTGTTATTGAACTGTTTGATGTTTGGTGCTTTGATTATATGGGACCTTGATAGAGGCAAAGGTGTCCCGATCTTTCGATGAGATGATAACTATCGATTTGGTGGAGATGACTTTGACGATCCGACTACAAACGTGCACGATGTTGTGCCTTAGCAATCGCTAAACCAACTCCGAGAGGTTATTGACCACGCCGGAGCACAATCAACCTGACCACGAAGGTCTATTCCTGCAAGCAATCGAAGAACAAGCAAGAATATGATAAAAGCAATCCGAATATTGCGAGTATATATGAAGTATTGATAAAGGTGGGGATCCGTAAGCGGTCTTGGTCTGGTCGTTGGACACAAACGAAGTACACGAAGTTGCAATGGCTAACTTTTAACTAAACAAATCCCCAGGAAAAGCTACTAGATGGATCTACTTATATAGGAGCAAGGGGTGGAGGCCAAGGAGGTGGGAGGACGTCCCAAGGCAGCCTAAAACTAAATCTAGGTCGTACAAGGCCAATGGGCCCAAGTGGAGGTGATGTAACACCTTTGGACTTGTAGTTTGACTCGGATTCTGCTGCAGCATCAGATTGTTTCGTTCACAACTCAACGCTCCGGACGAATTTGAAGGTGATTCCAATTGGGTTGGAAAGTGCACGAAATCTAGTTTCCAACAAAAAAAAGAATCACCCAATTCGGAGTCCGTATGAAAAACTTGTGTGCGTTTTGAGTCAGGTGTGTTTGTGCAGTCCGAATCTGAATCCAGAACGTGAGAGACTTGGACTCTATCTTCTCTTGGGCCAAAAGTGACGTGAGAGAACTTTTTGGACAGCAAATAAACATCTCTTTCTTCCTTATCTTCATATGTGGATTGTACAAATGTCCCATACACCTGCAATTAGACAAAACACAAAAGTGTGTGAAGTATTTTTGTTCTGGATAACATAAATAGATTATTGAATAGTTTGCACTAGAAATCACCTGACAAATATGCATATATGCAATATTTTTGGTCATATCCAAGGTAGTCATGTCCTCATCATCCTCCCCTTCTTGAAAATAAAGCCGTCCTCGGCGTTGCTTAATCTGAAATGTGGCTAACAAAAGAGACAAGGTGTACATGTTGTATATGTATATGTCATCCATTTTTACTTCCCTTGATTTTTGCATATATGACACATGAATAGATGAGTAACTTGCATAGCTCATAAAATCTAAAGCCAAAAAATTAGCACAAGAAGTAGAAGGCATGAAAATATTGCAACTCAGTTTGCACATATAAGTGAAGCTCTTATTCATTTCAAAAGATTGACAATGTGATGAGGACATCAATACAATTGTTACACCCACAGCCCCTGCTGCTATACATACTGGACCAATTACTAGAGCTCGTGCACGCCAACTAAATTACCAGGTACTTTCGTTTCTTGGTAATGATTCTAATGTTCATGAGAATATGATGCTGCCTAAATTGGATACATTTGTTTTGCTTACAAATGAAGGGCCTAGCTTGGAGAAGGATGAACATTGGAGCAAGAACAAGCATGGAGATGATGGCATGCGCAAGGGAAACAAGAACGGAGTTACAAGTGATGATTTCAGGACTTTGAAGCCACCATAATGGGTGCATGAAGCCTTGGACGAAATATACAAGATGCCACTTCATAAATTTCGTCCCGAGGCTATTTTAGGTGCTGCGTCACCTTATTATTGGGCCAGGCCCATGTAATTTCGAAATACATAAGTATAGGCTATTTTTAGAGTCTGTATGTGTGGGGAAACAAGAGATATGGTTGATTTCGGACCCCTCCACCAAGGGCCACGAAATTCCCCCCCTCTTCCTCCATATATACAGCCCTTAGGGCATCGTTTAGACTTTGGGTTTTGTTTAGATTAAAAGTTCGCCATAGCTGCAACTTCGCGTACTTCGTTTGTGTTCAACGACCAGACAAAGGCGTCACAGAACCCCACCTTGATCAATAAAGCTTTCATCTTATATTCGCAATATCCAGATTGCAATCTTAGTTTCTTGCTTGTTCTTCGTTTGCTCGCAGGAAACAGACCCTCGTGGTCAGGTTGATCGTGCTCCGGCGTGGTCAATAACCTCTCGGAGTTGGTTTAGCGATTGCTAAGGCGCGACGTCCTCGCACGTTCGTAGTCGGATCGTCAAAGTCGACTTCCACCAAAGCGAAATCCACCATCTCATCGAAAGACGGGACACCTTTGCCTCTATCACAAACTAGATAAGATGCAGATTTGATCCGGCGAAGATGTGAGTGACCTCAACTATGATTATGACAATAAACAGTGCGTAGCACGTGGTGGAAATTGATGGATGGGATGGTGGACAACGGATGGGATAATGATGCAGCGGCTGCGTGATTAATGTGAACAGAACTCGAAACTCTAAAGGAACTAGACACTAAGACCAGCAACTCGACACGGCGATGCAACCGATAATTCAATAATGCAAACAATGAAAAGAAAATTGCAAAGGGTCAGTCTGGCTAGGACAAAGGATGAATAGATCTAACTTTTTTTTGTGGCTTTTTCTTGGACAATAGGTAAGAAAATAAATCTAATCTAGCAAAAACTGGAAATTCTCACCGAGCAACCTGAAAACTGATACCACTTGATAGAGGCGAGGGTGTCCCGATCTTTCGATGAGATGATAACTATCGATTTGGTGGAGACGACTTTGACGATCCGACTACAAACGTGCACGACGTTGCGCCTTAGCAATCGCTAAACCAATCTCCTGAGGTTATTGACCACGCCGGAGCACGATCAACCTGACCACGAAGGTCTATTCCTGCAAGCAATCGAAGAACGAGCAAGAATATGATAAAAGCAATCTGAATATTGCGAATATATATGAAGTATTGATAAAGGTGGGGATCCGTAAGCGGTCTTGGTCTGGTCGTTGGACACAAACGAAGTACACGAAGTTGCAATGGCTAACTTTTAACTAAACAAATCCCAAGGAAAAGCTACTAGATGGATCTACTTATATAGGAGCAAGGGGTGGCGGCCAAGGAGGTGGGAGGACGTCCCAAGGCAGCCTAAAACTAAATCTAGGTCGTACAAGGCCAATGGGCCCAAGTGGAGGTGATGTAACACCTTTGGACTTGTAGTTTGACTCGGATTCTGCTGCAGCATCAGATTGTTTCGTTCTCAACTCAACGCTCCGGACGAATTTGAAGGTGATTCCAATTGGGTTGGAAAGTACACGAAATCTAGTTTCCAACAAAAAAAGAATCACCCAATTCGGAGTCCGTATGAAAAACTTGTGTGCGTTTTGAGTCAGGTATGTCTGTGCAGTCCGAATCTGAATCCAGAACGTGAGAGACTTGGACTCTATCTTCTCTTGGGCCAAAAGTGACGTGAGAGAACTTTTTGGACAGCAAATAAACATCTCTTTCTTCCTTATCTTCATATGTGGATTGTACAAATGTCCCATACACCTGCAATTAGACAAAACACAAAAGTGTGTGAAGTATTTTTGTTCTGGATAACATAAATAGATTATTGAATAGTTTGCACTAGAAATCACCTGACAAATATGCATATATGAAATATTTTTGGTCATATCCAAGGTAGTCATGTCCTCATCATCCTCCCCTTCTTGAAAATAAAGCCGTCCTCGGCGTTGCTTAATCTGAAATGTGGCTAACAAAAGAGACAAGGTGTACATGTTGTATATGTATATGTCATCCATTTTTACTTCCCTTGATTTTTGCATATATGACACATGAATAGATGAGTAACTTGCATAGTTCATAAAATCTAAAGCCAAAAAATTAGCACAAGAAGTAGAAGGCATGAAAATATTGCAACTCAGTTTGCACATATAAGTGAAGCTCTTACTCATTTCAAAAGATTGACAATGTTCATCATTAAACCATCCCAACATTGGTGAATAAACCTTACCTGCATCAAATTTACATGCTACAACATGCTTAAATAAGCAAACATGCAATAAGTCATTCAACACAGAATCATCACCAAGATTAGAGGTCATATCAAAATGATTAAACATTGGTTCTTTTGCATCAATAGTTAATTCAATGGGTGCACTCAAAATTGTTGGTATTTCAGTTGTTTGATCACATGGCAAAGTCAAATTATCAACGTAGTCCTCTAAAATAGGTGGTGTGATCAAAGTAGTGGGTAGCTCATCAGATGGCGCATTCAAATTGACAAGGCATTCATCATTCTCATGTAGAGATGGAAGATCAGTACCTTTGTCATTACCTCTTATGATCAACTCAGATGATGTAGCCACTCTCGGGGGCGATGTGTCACATGGTGGAGGTGATGTAGTCCTGACAACAACGGATGTGGTTGTCATAGTATGCTTAGTAGTTGAAGGAACAATCATATCAACTCTTGGAATGTGCACCGTGCGCTTGTTCTCCTCGTGGCCAACACGTCATTTTATTTCCTGTTCAGCTTTGCAAGCAAGATGAAACAGATGGTCCATAGGATGACACTCTTCATGAATTAGTATCTCTTGAATATCACGGTTTAATCCTCCCCAAAATCTATCCATAAAATCATCTTCACTTTCTTCTAAAGAGGAATGCAACAAGGTAGTTTGTAAATCATCATAATATTTTGTTACAGTGTCACTACCTTGTTTTAAGTGTTGCAACTTCTTAATCATGTCACGAGTATAATAAGCAGGGACAAAAGTATGTCGCATGGCAAGTTTCAAATCATCCCAAGTAGTAGGTATATAATCAGGGTGTAACCGACAATATTCACTCCACCAAACCAAAGCATAACCAGTGAAAGAACCAACCGCAACCTTAACCTTTTTATGTTCATTGAAATTATGGGAAGCAAATATATTTTTTATGTCGAACTCCCATTCAATATATAAAGCAGGTTTAAAACGGCCATTAAATGGTGGTATAGATACATTAACCTGATCATGTGCATTTGGATGTTTGTGGACCTCTCGTGACGGTTGTGGTATTTGCAAAGGTGGTGGCACGTCTCCCGCAATCGACAAAGCCCATGAATTGACTCTGGATCCTGTCATGATTAGTAGAACAAGAAACAAAACCCAAAAATTAATGTTCCTATAACTACTAGGATGTGGTGGTAAAACGCTCACAGTAAAGCAAATATCAATGTCTTACAAGTTCTTACCATGCAGCAGGCGGTGATCGGCAACCAGCGATGTCAAGTAACTCCGAATATTGAGTAAAGCGATTGCCAGGGGAGCGTACGTATACACGGTATAGAAATATGTGGAGCTGGGTTGGCTATATATGGTAGCAAAAGATTAGTAATAATCAATTCAAAGATGCAATGTTGAATAAACGCTCAACGACGGTACTGTGCTGGTCCTAGGCTAGACCGGACTAGAGATGCGAGCCTAGAACACTAATGAGGTCACGGCGTAGCACAACTAGCATCAATGAAGGATACTAAGTAGCTCTTGACAACAAGATATAAGTGAAGATCACAACGGCAGTGAAGATAATGATGTAAAACAACTGCCAAGCAGGATATACAACAACTCTCTCTCCAACTTTCCTCTTGAAAAGTTTGAGACAATTTTCTGATAAATTCTTTCAAAGAATGCTACTAACTCAAGCTTTCCAATGCAAAAATGAATAGATCTAACTTTTTTTGTGGCTTTTTCTTGGATAATAGGTAAGAAAATAAATCTAATCTAGGAAAACTGGAAATTCTCACCGAGCAACCTGAAAACTGATACCACTTGATAGAGGCAAAGGTGTCCCGATCTTTCGATGAGATGATAACTATCGATTTGGTGGAGATGACTTTGACGATCCGACTACAAACATGCACGACGTTGTGCCTTAGCAATCGCTAAACCAACTCCGAGAGGTTATTGACCACGCCGGAGCACAATCAACCTGACCACGAAGGTCTATTCCTGCAAGCAATCGAAGAACAAGCAAGAATATGATAAAAGCAATCCGAATATTGCGAGTATATATGAAGTATTGATAAAGGTGGGGATCCGTAAGCGGTCTTGGTCTGGTCGTTGGACACAAACGAAGTACACGAAGTTGCAATGGCTAACTTTTAACTAAACAAATCCCTAGGAAAAGCTACTAGATGGATCTACTTATATAGGAGCAAGGGGTGGAGGCCAAGGAGGTGGGAGGACGTCCCAAGGCAGCCTAAAACTAAATCTAGGTCGTACAAGGCCAATGGGCCCAAGTGGAGGTGATGTAACACCTTTGGACTTGTAGTTTGACTCGGATTCTGCTGCAGCATCAGATTGTTTCGTCCACAACTCAACGCTCCGGACGAATTTGAAGGTGATTCCAATTGGGTTGGAAAGTGCACGAAATCTAGTTTCCAACAAAAAAAAGAATCACCCAATTCGGAGTCCGTATGAAAAACTTGTGGGCGTTTTGAGTCAGGTGTGTTTGTGCAGTCCGAATCTGAATCCAGAACGTGAGAGACTTGGACTCTATCTTCTCTTGGGCCAAAAGTGACGTGAGAGAACTTTTTGGGCAGCAAATAAACATCTCTTTCTTCCTTATCTTCATATGTGGATTGTACAAATGTCCCATACACCTGCAATTAGACAAAACACAAAAGTGTGTGAAGTATTTTTGTTCTGGATAACATAAATAGATTATTGAATAGTTTGCACTAGAAATCACCTGACAAATATGCATATATGCAATATTTTTGGTCATATCCAAGGTAGTCATGTCCTCATCAGACCTTTTCCTGCCTCCAATGGTTATACACATATTTTAGTTGCTGTTGATTACGTTACTAAGTGGGTAGAATCTATTCCAACTAGTAGTGCTGATCATAACGCTTCTATTAAAATGCTTAAAGAAGTTATTTTTCTGAGGTTTGGAGTCCCTAGATATCTTATGACTGATGGTTGATAGAGGTGGAGGTGTCCCGTCTTTCGATGAGATGATGGATATCGCTTTGGTCAAAGTCGACTTTGACGATCCGACTACGAACGTGCGAGGACGTCGCGCCTTAGCAATCGCTAAACCAACTCCGAGAGGTTATTGACCACGCCGGAGCACGATCAACCTGACCACGAGGGTCTGTTTCCTGCGAGCCAACGAAGAACACGCAAGAAACTAAGATTGCAATCTGGATATTGCGAATATAAGATGAAAACTTTATTGATCAAGGTGGGGTTCTGTGACGCCTTTGTCTGGTCGTTGAACACAAACGAAGTGCGCGAAGTTGCAGCTATGGCGAACTTTTAATCTAAACAAAACCCAAAGTCTAAACGATGCCCTAAGGGCTGTATATATGGAGGAAGAGGGGGGGGGGGGAATTTCATGGCCCTTGGTGGAGTGGTCCGAAATCAACCCTATCTCTTGTTTCCCCACACATACGGACTCTAAAAATAGCCTATACTTATGTATTTCGAAATTACATGGGCCTGGCCCAATAATAAGGTGACGCAGCACCTAAAATAGCCTCGGGACGAAACTTATGAAGTGGCATCTTGTATATTTCGTCCAAGGCTTCATGCACCCATTATGGTGGCTTCAAAGTCCTGAAATCATCACTTGTAACTCCGTTCTTGTTTCCCTTGCGCATGCCATCATCTCCATGCTTGTTCTTGCTCCAATGTTCATCCTTCTCCAAGCTAGGCCCTTCATTTGTAAGCAAAACAAATGTATCCAATTTAGGCAGCATCATATTCTCATGAACATTAGAATCATTACCAAGAAACGAAAGTACCTGGTAATTTAGTTGGCGTGCACGAGCTCTAGTAATTGGTCCAGTATGTATAGCAGCAGGGGCTGTGGGTGTAACAATTGTATTGATGTCCTCATCAAAAATGCACACGAACAGTACGTGTTACCTTAACCTTGCCACTGTTGTTGAACCATTGGATGTAGTAAGGATGTGGATGTGGTCTTGTGGTGAGAGAAAGCTTCTCCACCATCTCCATGCTAGCCAAGTTGTTGCAGCTCCCTCCGTCTATTATGACGCGCACAGAACGTTCCTTCACAACTCCCTTGGTATGGAACAAATTGTGCCTCTGATTTTGCTCAGCTTGTGTGACCTGCACACTCAAAACACGTTGATCAACTAAACATTCATACCTGTCAGCGTCTTCAGGAGCCATGTATTGCGTCTCATGATCAGAATCATCTCCACCATGTTCTTCACGTGTAATAAGAGCCAATGTCTCCTCATCATAGTCACTAGCGGACTCATATCCACCATCCGCGGTAGCAATCATCACACGCGAAGATTTGCATTCCCTCGCATAATGACCTCCTCCCTTACAACGACGACAAATAATATCACTTGTGTGCCCTGTTGATGCCATGGAAGAAGAAGAACGCTGTGCAGGACCAGCAGGTGCGCTCTTGGAAGATAATGGTGGTTGTGCCTGTTTTCTTGTATCACGGCTGGAGGTGGCACCGGATGGAGGTGCTGGTGCAGTTGAAGTAGAAGATGCACGTGGTGTCCATGATGAAGGTCGGCCTGCAGAAAAGTTAGTTCGCCCCAATGCTTGTCGATCCTGCACTTCACGTTCAGCTTTACAAGCAAGATGGAATAAACGAGTGATATTAGTATACTCCTTATAGTCTAGAATGGTCTGAATCTCTCTATTTAATCCACCCAGAAAACGTGCAAGCATAGCTTCATTCTCCTCAACAATACCACATCTAATCATGCCAGTTTGTAATTCCTGATAATATTCTTCTACAGAATTTTTCCCTTGTCTTAAACGCTGCAATTTTTGAAGCAATTCACGTTGATAATATGGTGGAACCCAACGCGTACGCATAGCAGTTTTCAAAGCAGCCCAGGTAGTTGGAATAGGATATAATCTACAATGTTCAGACCACCATACATATGCAAAACTAGTGAAAGCACAAACGGCAGCAGCAACTCATCTCTCCTCAGGATATTGTAAACATGTAAATCGTTGTTCAGTTTCTAACTCCCAAGTAAGATATATATCAGGAACATATCTACCCTCAAATGGTGGAATATTCAATTTCAGTTTAAGAATATGGACATCATCTCGTACCTGAGGTGGTGGTGCAGGCCTACCATTACGAATATATACCTGAGGTCGACCTGCTGGTGGTGGTACAGGTGGCTGCATGTAGTGTTGATTTTGATCAACCTCATCCTCATAATCTCCCACATAATCATCCTCCTCCGCATCAGCAGCAGGAGCCACAGAAGTATCAACAGCAGCACCAACAGTTTGGCCAAACGCAAGAGGAACACGGCTTGCTCGGCGGAGGTCTGCTTCGCGACGTGGAGGTAGTCGTTGTTGTTGTTGTTGGAGAGGTGCGTTAGGTGCAGCGGGTGGTGGTGGTGGAAGACGCGCGAGCAATTCATTAAACTTGTTATCGAGCTTTGTTTCGAACGTCTTCTCAAGGCCAGTGATCTTCTCCATGGCCTCTTCAAAATTGTTCAGCACATCTTGCACCTGTTCAGTCATCATTTGCTGAAACTTATCATGAAGCTCCTTGTTCGATAAATTCTCCCAGTCAATCTCGTCGGCTTGTGATCCTGGCATGGTTAGCAGCAATAGAAACACACAAGAATATGATCCTACAGACTACTAAGAAGTGGTGGTGGTGTATCACAAATCCGTCAAGCAAATCTCAGATTCTTACCAGTTCTTACCCAGCAGCAGGCGGTGATCGGCAACCGTTGTATTCAAAAACTCTCAAAGCTTGGATAGAGCGATTACCAGGGAGAGTCAAACACACGACGTAGATGTATGTGGAGCTGGGAAGGCTTATAGTATGGTAGCAAAAAGGGTCAGCAATAATCAATTCAGAGATGCAAAGTTGAATAAACGCTCAACGACGGTACTGTGCTGGTCCTAGGCTAGACTGTGCTAGAGACGCGAGCCTAGAACACCAACAAAATCACGGCGCGGCACGTAAACAAGGGAAAAGCACACTCTGAATTTTTTTTTTCGCTCTTTTTTTTTTGCGCTCTTTTTTTT